>NC_137094.1:15606382-15867850 GCF_951640355.1 Cnephaeus nilssonii
GGTGCCCTGGCTTCGTTATTTCCGCGTTTCTTTGGCCACAGCAAGCAGTTCTTCTGCTTTTAGCTTCCGCCTTCTAGGGCTACCCTTTGTTCCCTTGGAACTTCCACTTGTCCTCTCCTGTGGGGTGGGAAACCATGTAGCCAAGCGTATTGTAGACATGCTCACTGTAGATCCCCGGCAGGGAGACCGAGGGCCACGGAGAAGGAATGTGGTTGGTGAAGGGCTTTCTGGTGTAAACCATCCCAGCCTTTGCTTCCTGAGATTCAGGGTTTTCCTCCCGGTAGGAATGTTTCCCAGGAGTCTGTCTGACTGACAGGGACAATCTTTTCAAACGGCCTGTCAATAAAAAGTTTGGTCACTGCAGCCCGGCCTGCATGCCTCGGTGGTTGAGCGTCCACCTAGGAACCAGGAGGTCACATTTGATTCCCGGTCAGGGCTCATGCCCGGGTTGCAGGCTCCATCCCCAGTGGGGGGCATGCAGGAGGCAGCCGATCCATGATTCTCTCTCATCATGGATGTTTCTCTCTTTCTCCCTCTCCCTTCCTCTCTGAAGTCAATAAAAATATATTTTTTAAAAAGTTTGACCACTGTATGTAGTATATGTATATATAAAAATTATTACATATCATATTATAGAACATGCCATTTATTATACGATATATAATACATATATAAACACACACACACACACACACACACACACACACACACATATACTCTCTCAACTACCGTTAACAGAACACATACAAGAATAATTTCTAATGACTGCGGCAGTTGGCATATGTCCCATCTACTTTCATTCAGAGACACTTAATCAGGGTGGCCAGACAGGTGGAGGTGACACCCAGCCAGGGTCCAGTGAAGGGTGTTTTCTGCTGCCCGTTTCTCTCTCTTCTAACCCATCCTGTTTTCCAGAACCACATCCGTGTTACTAACGTACTATCTGAAGCGTCCAGTCCTTCATAACCCAGTGACGCGGGCATTGTTTTGGGAACCAAATGGACCTCGGCGTGGACTCCAGTCACTTGAGTGAACCCACAGAGAGGCCGGCTCCATCGTGCCTTGAAGGAAGCGCGATACCCACCCCAGGGAGCTGGAGGGAAGTAGGAAGGTGCTGGAAGAGCCACATGGCCAACAGGGGGCAGTGAGAACCCAGAAATCAGCCAGGATCCGTGGCCACCACCATAGAGGAAGGAGGGTGTGACGGGGTCAACTATGTCTCCTCCCCCCCACCCCCCAAAAAAATGATACCTTGGAGTCCTGACCCCCAGCACTTCCGAACGGGACCTGGTTCGCCAACAGGGTTACGCAGGTGCCATCCGTTCCGATGAGGTGCTACTGGAGCAGGGAGCCCTTACTCCGTCCAATATGACAGGAGAAGAGACGAGGACGGGGCCGGGCGAGGGAAGAGGCGGCCACGTGGCGACAGACTGGAACGATGCGGTTGCAAACCCAGGAAGGCCAAGGCGAGTGGGAAAAGGCGAGAGGCATCTACCCAGCGTGGCTCTGAAACCAACACACATGAGCTGACATCCATGAGTAAGTACGCTGACGTCTCTGGGATCAAGATTTTCATCAGAAGTGACTGGCGTTACAAATACAAAACCAGGAAGAGGAGACGCTTTCGCTTCTAGTTCCGTTGCTCATAGCATGATGTTCATGGGCTCTTTCTCTCTTTTTATTTTTAGTTTTTAAATATATTTTATTGATTTTTTTACAGAGAGGAAGGGAGAGGGAGAGAGAGTTAGAAACATTGATGAGAGAGAAACATCCATCAGCTGCCTCCTGCACACCCCCTACTGGGGACGTGCCCGCAACCCAGGTGCATGCCCTTGACCGGAATCGAACCTGGGACCCTTGAGTCCGCAGGCCGACGCTCTATCCACTGAGCCAAACCAGTGAGGGCTCTTTCTCTTTAAAATGCCTCTTTTCGCCATGGCTGGTTTGGCTCAATGGATAGAGCATTGGCCTTTGGACTGAAAAGTCCCAGGTTCCATTCCGGCCAAGGGCACATGCCTGGGTTGCAGGCTCGATCCCCAGTAGGGGGCATGCAGGAGGCCGCCGATCAATGATTCTCCCTCATCATTGATGTTTCTGTCTGTCTCTCTCCCTCTCCCTTCCTCTCTGAAATCAATAAAGTATTTTTTTAAAAAAAATGCCTCTCTTCCAGCTCTGTCTACGGAAAGAGCCGAAGAGAAAGGACAGCCAGGAGGAGCGAGCATCCCCCTCTGCTCATATTGGCGTCTCCGAGTTTCATTTCCTGCTGCCCGGCTCTTTGGGGAAATCACTGCTTCAGAGCTGGTCCAGGAAATGGACACGGTGAGCCGGGGACAGCTCACACCAGACCGCGCGCACATCCATCTCAGAGCGCCGAGCCCGGGTCCGAGGGCTCGGGTCCAACCCGCTGAGGCCATCACTCACCCGGGAGGGGACAGGTTGGTTTTAAAAACGAATCCACCCCGAGACCGGAGAGGAAAACGGCCATCGGCTGCCGCGGGCAGACGCTGGGGAGCGAACTCACTCTTGTAAAAACTGGCCGAGAGGCGGCCGTTTGTCCTGCCCCCCCTCTGCTCCCGGGCGATGGTACAGCTCATGGACATCAGTCTTTCCCGACAGCAGGGCTGGCTGACAAATGGAGAGGGATTGACATAGAGCATCATTTGCAGCCCCAGGGGAGTCACCGTGTGGCGAGGATGGCCACGCTGGCTCAGGTGCATGCGGGAGGCAACTGATCGATGTTTCTCTCGCTCTCTTCCTCTCTCTTGAAAAATCAATAAAAACATACTTTAGCCCTAGCCGGTTTGGCTCAGTGGATAGAGCGTGGGTGTGTGGACCAAAGGGTCCCAGGTTCGATTCCGGTCAAGGGCAGGTACTGTGGTTGCAGGCTCCTCCCAGGCCCGGACCTTGATCAGGGCGCTCCATTAGGCAACCAATCGACGAGTCTCTCTCACATCGATGTGTCTCTCTCTCTTTCCCTCTCCCTTCCACTCTCCCTAAAAAATCAATGGAAAAATATCCTCGGGTGAGGATTTAAAAAAACAAACACCTTCCTTAAAAAACACGCACCAAGAAACCTCACAGGGGTCCCGCCTCACAGTGCTGATCAGAGCAGGAGGCACTGGAAGGCTGGCTGGAGTTATGGGGCGAGGGGGAGGGGGGGAGGCAGCTGGACTTGGGAGCCGCCCTCACCCATAGGAAGCTTCTCGACTTCTGAGCAGGCTTCCCTGGGATGGGGTCATCCTTCCGCCAGCCCGTAGGCATCGGTCCTAATCGGGCAGGTCGAGCAGACTGGAGGAGGGAGGGAGGGAGGACCAGGATGGAGCAGAGGTTAGTAAGGTCTTCGGAGAGTATCCAGGAACCAAACAAATCTTTTATCTTTTTAAATTTTTTGGTTTTTATTTATTTTTGTAAAAAAAAATACATTCTTATTGGATTTCTGAGAGGAAAGGAGAGAGAGAGAGAAACATCCATGATGAGAGAGAATCATGGATCGGCTGCCTCCTGCACGCCCCACACTGGGGATCGAGCCCGCAACCCGGGCATGTGCCCTGACCGGGAATCGAACCGTGACCTCCTGGTTCATAGGTCGACGCTCAAACACTGAGCCACACCAGCCGGGCTCTCTGTCTTTTTTTTAAAGAGGCCTCTTTATCAAGGCAGTTATTGTGACCATGACCGGTGGTGCCATCCAGTGACCCTCCAACTCTCCTGGAAATCATGGTCAAGTCCAGGCGGAGGCGGGGCGGCCGCTTCAGAAGGCTGGTGCCTCCTCAGCGGGCACCGACGTGGCCCCGAAATCCCACCGGGACACAGCCACGCTCTCGGAAGGCGCCTTCTTGGGGTTGGGTTTGGCGGGGAGGCGGCGAAGACCATCCGATGTCATCCGATGTCAAAACGAGGCACGCCGTGAAGCCGACATCTGCTGCTCATCTCCCCGGCACCGCCGGCCTCTGACTGCGGGGCGGGCGCGGGATGCTCGCCTCTGGGAAATGCAAGTCACACATGGAACCGATCATGGAACCGATCACAGGAGCGTAAAGGCGCTGGGGGCGTCCCTGCTGTTTGTGGGGCTGCTTGGGGGTCGATGGATTCCGGTCCAGGACTCGATGGTCCAGGAGATGAGGTGACATGCGTTTTCACAAGTCCTGGGAGAGAAACGAGGCCGCCTGAGAGTACATCGCCTCTCCCCGCACCTCCTTCGGGGGTGCCCTGGACACAGGCTGGACCGCAGGAGGACCTGCTCCTACCGAGAAGTTCTGGGGGCCCGGAGATCCTCAGAACAGGGGACCATCCCGCATGGATACAGCTGAAGATGGTCTGGAAAGAAGCAAACTTATATCTTTGTCTTTTTTTTTTTTTTACTGGAATCGTCCAGGCCGCCCGCCGCAGGGAGGAGGGGAGAAGAGTAGGCGCGCTCCCTGGCATTGCTGGGCTCACAGGTCGCCCGGGCACCCGCGGGGAGAGGGAGGCCACCCTGTTGGCAGGGATTCAGGCCCGGCTGGGATTCCATTCTCTTGTTCCCAGAAGGACGTTTCTCAGCCTGAGAACAATTGATTCCAACCGACGTACCTTCTAGAACCCCAGGGTGCGGGGGCCACGGGGAGACCCAGCAAGTGCCGGGCGTGGCAATCAGAGGACAGTCCTGAGCATCCAGGGGTGAGCCAAGAAGCAAGCACAATTCCGCTCGCAAGAAGGTACCGGCGTGAAGGAAGACGTTTTCAAGATGCTGTGGAGAGACCAGCACTGGCCCCCGCCCGCCCCCCCCCCCCCCTCGGAGCTGCGAGCTACTCCATCAGACAGAGGACCAGGATTTTATTTCCTTCTCACCCCGACATGCCAAATAAACAAACAAACAAACGAACACCCACTCTCTTCTCCTCTCGGCTCGGGGACGTGAGGAGGACGTTCCTGGAGGAGCCGGGGTTTGGTCCGAGGCTAGAATAAGGCGGAAACGTGGGCTGCAGCACACAAGGCCTGGGCTTGTAGAAACTGATGGGGAAACGGCTTCCTGCGGAACCCAAGCATCCTCTTCCCTCACTGCTCCATGGAGACCCTTCCCGACCCAGTGGTTCCTGGGAGCCCCGCGGTGAGATGAGTCCTCCCGGGCTGGAGGCGGAGGTGAGAAGCAGAGGATGCGGCCAACACCTGTGCTTTGTCATTCAGAACCCACGCCCAGGGAGCAGTGATGGAACACACACCTGCCAGTGAGTTAGGAGGTGACAGACAGCTTCCCCAGGGGTGTGCAGGGCGGGGCGGGGGGGGGGGGGGGAAGGAGGGGGGACAGGCAGGACGGCGCTCGCTCACCAGTGTCTCCCCTCCCCCCAGGAATGTTCCAGGTGGGGCCTGTCTCACTCCCTTGGACCTGGGCCCCCCCGGGGGTTCATCATTCACCTTAGGGACTGCCGACATTTATTTTATTATTTTTAAAAATACATTTCTGGGGGAATAAGGACACATATGTAACACCTTAATAAAGAAATTTAAAAAAGAAAAAATATATATATATTTCTATTGATGTCAGAGAGGAAGGGAGAGGGTGAGAGAGAGAGAAACATCAATGCTGAGAATCATGGATCGGCTCCCTCCTGCATGCCCCACACTGGGGATCGAGCCTGCAACCTGGGCATGCGCCCTGACCGGGAATCGAACCGTGACCTCCTGGCTCATAGTTCGATGCTCAACCACTGAGTCACGCCAGCCGGGCCACGGGAGGAATTGGAAGTTACAGGATGGGAGGGGTTGTCAGGAGAAAAAGTACGCTGCAGATAAGCTCCTCCTACTTCCCCAGGCCCCTGCCCAGTGGAGGAGGGGCCACCTGCACCCCCCCCCCATCCCGCCCCGGTCCCCCCCCACCCCCCGTGAGAGATGTGACCAGAGGCACCAGATACTCCGGGGGTTCGGCTGCACGGATTCCTCGATAGGGTGCAATTCTGTCTCCCCTCTCTGCTCCCCAGATGTGGCTCCGAATGCTCTGGTTCTCCCCTCCCTCTCCCTGCTGGAGTGAGGACGGAAGAGATGGCGTTAAACCAGCCTGAAGCGCTGTCTCCCTGGGAGCCACATCGTAGGCTGCTTTCTGGAGACGGTGATGAAAACCCCAAAGACTCCAAAGACAGGTCTTCTCGGGGCATTTCTGATTTATCAGGAGCCAGAAAAGGGCAGACATGCAGAAGAGGCAGGTTTCCATGGAAAAAAGGTTTCCCTCATCGCTTTACCTGAAAGCCAGATTGCTGGGGGGACGTGCAAATTGAAGGCAGATTGGAGAGAACTACGGCCTGGGGCCCGGGCCCCCCGAAGGGGAGCAAGAGCCCCAACGGGAACCAGTCGATCTGTCTGCTCCCAGGAGGCTCGGCCTTCCTGAGCTGTTAGCTCCTCTTGTGGCAACAAACACGCCTCCTCCTGAAGAGAGAGGTAGGTGTGGAGCCCCAGAAACTTCCAGGAGGATGCTCGCCAGGGCGACGTTTCCCAGCATGGGTACCCAGAGAAACGCGTCCCCGGGATGATCACACGTTACCTGTGCTAGCCACGCTTGGAAAACAAAACAAACGCGGTTTCGCCGGCCGGTGTGGCTCCGTGGCTGAGCGTCGACCTATGAACCAGGAGGTCAAGGTTCGATTCCCAGTCAGAGCACATGCCCGGGTTGCAGGCTCCATCCCCAGTGTGGGGCGTGCAGGAGGCAGCCGATCCATGACTCTCTCTCATCATTGATGTTTCTCTCTCTCTCTCTCTCTGAAACCAATAAAAATATATTGAAACACACACACACATAAGCAATTCTTATTTTGGTGTGTGGATGGGGTGAGTAGGATCTGGCAATTGTCAACTGAGCAGTAGTATTTTTTTATAGGATATTTATAGATAGACAACTTTGAAATCCACAGGTAACAGTTCCCTTTATGCTGATTAACGTTCATTTGCACCCAAGAGCAGAAGTTCCGGGTAACATATATTCCTGCTTAGAGAGGAATGCGGAGCTCCATGAACCCCCGCGATGATATCCACTGGGGTGACAGGGCCTCGAGATTTATTTGTTTATTTATTTAGTTAATCCTCACCCGAGGATATTTTTTCCATTGATTTTTTAAAATATATTTTATTGATTTTTACAGAGAGAAAGGGAGAGGAATAGAGAGTTAGAAACATCGATGAGAGAGAAACATCGATCAGCTGCCTCCTGCACACTCCCTACTGGGGATGTGCCCGCAACCAAGGTACATGCCCTTGACCGGAATCGAACCTGGGACCCTTGAGTCTGCAGGCCGACGCTCTATCCACTGAGCCAAACCGGTTAGGGCTTTCCATTGATTTTTAGAGAGAGTGGAAGAGAGAGGAAAAGACAGAGAGAAACATCGATGTGAGAGAAACACATCGATGGGTTGCCCTCCTGCATGTGCCCCAACCAGAGCCCGGGCCGGGGAGGAGCCTGCAACCGAGGTACGTGTCCTTGACTGGAATCGAACCCAGGACCCTTTGGTCCGAAGGCCGATATTCTCTCCACCGAGCCACAGGGGCGAGGGCAGGGCCTGGAGATTGAAAGACCCTCAGACCGCCATCATCTGTGGGAAACAATACACGCGACACTCCAGGCTGCCACGAAGGTGAGGGAGACAAAAGCTGCGCGTGGCCTCGGCGGGGCAGCAGCCAGAATTCCCAGCGCAGGACCCGGGCTTCTCTCTCCTCTCACGGAAAGCCGTCTTGGCACTCACAGCCGCAGCACAAGACGTTTTAACACGTTCCCAACGTGTGAAGAGTGCGAAAACCAGAGTGGTGTTTCCCAAGAGTGAGAAAACCGGAGTGGCTCTTGGTTTTCCTGTTCGGTGGATCACTCTGCTGCCACTTCACGGCCACTCCACGCGCGGGAAAAGCCGCCGGAGAAAAAGTAAAGGAAGTTTGCTCTCAAAAAAGGTCCAGATCTCGAGGTCAAGTCTGCGCGGATCTGCTCACACTACTTCGGCAGGTAGATGATGTGACAGAGCCCGGCCGGCGTGGCTCAGTGGTTGAAGGTCGACCTAGGAACCAGGAGGTCAGGGTTCGATTCCCGGTCAGGGCACATGCCCGGGTTGCGGGCTCGATCCCCCGTGGGGGGCGTGCAGGAGGCAGCCGATCAGTGTTTCTCTCTCATCACTGATGTTTCTATCTCTCTCTCCCTCTCCCTTCCTCTCTGAAATCAATTAAAACACACACACACACACACACACACACACACACACACACACAAGCATTAGGCATTAAACACTCGTCTGTTGAATGAAAAAAAGACGTGGATGAATCAGTTGCACACACTGACCCTTTGTCTGCCTGCGCTGGCAGCGCCTGCCAAACCCGCCTCCGTCTCAGTACTTCCAGTTCTGGATCCAACAACCCGCCTCGCCTGGCTCGCCGCGGTCTACACCCTGGATAAACATGCCGCCTTCCACAGAGGACACGGCGGGACTTCACTCAGCACTCAGGGGTGGGGGAGGCTCGGATGGGACGGGAAAGGGGGAAGGAAGGAAGAGTAGGGAAAGCCTTGTAGGGCCCCTGGCGGGCGTCATGGTATCTACGGCTTCCTCTGATTTGAACGCATTTTACATGGCTTCCCATTTCCCCCTTTACACCCCCCCCCCAAAAAAAAAACACACACACACATCAGCATTACCATCCTTCAGAGCTTTAATCCAAGGACAACTCTTTCATAAAACCTTGCTCATGCCTCAGCCAGATTTCCCACCTGCCTCCATCCCTGGCAATCTTAGCCTCTTTTTTTTGGACCTTAATCCTAGTACTTTCTAGTACTTTCTAGTACTTTCTAGCACGTGTCCCAGGGCCTAGCTGTTTGTGTCCATGTCTCAGCTTCATCGCTAGAGTGCAGCTTGCCTACAAATGAGCATTTTTCTCCTCTTTTTATTCCTGTAAGTGCCGAGCGCAGTTGGTGTTGAATAAATGTTCGCTGCATGGGCTTGATAACTGCAAAGCCTCCTGGGATGGCTAAGGGACAGGCCGCAGGTGCATGCCAGTGTCTGTGCTGCTTGTTTAAAACCTTCCTCATCTGGCCCTCACCGGTGTGGCTCAGTGGATAGAGCGTCGGCCTGCGGACTCAAGGGTCCCAGGTTCGATTCCGGTCAAAGGCATGTACCTTGGTTGGGGGCACATCCCCAGTAGGGGGTGTGCAGGAGGCAGCTGATCGATGTTTCTCTCTCATCGATGTTTCTAACTCCCTATCCCTCTCCCTTCCTCTCTGTAAAAAATCAATAAAATATATATTTTTAAAAACCTTCCTCATCTGGACACCAGGAATGCGATGACCCCGCTGCCGGCTTACTATCGCACTTCTGGCTTCCGGTCATCCCATTCCTGACAAAGAATCTTAAGTATTTTGATTGTTTTTTTGGCTGTTGGGTTAGATTTACACATGAAGTGACTTCCTTTTAAAATGTAGTTCCTGCCCTCGCTGGCTTGGCTCAGTGGATAGAGCGTCAGCCTGCCGACTCAAGGGTCCCAGGTTTGATTCCGGCCAAGGGCACATGCCTGGGTTGTGGGCTCCATCCCCAGTGGGGGTCGTGCAGGAGGCAGCCGATCAATGATTCTCTCTCATCATTGATGTTTCTATCTCTCTCCTTCTCCCTTTCCTCTCTGAAATCAATAAAGAAATATATTTAAAAATAAATAAATAAAGTGTAGTTCCTGGGTCCGGCCGGCGTGGCTCCGTGGTTGAGCGTCAACCTATGAACCAGGAGGTCACGGTTCAGATTCCCGGTCAAGGGCACATGCCCGGCTTGCAGGCTCGATCCCCAGTAGGGGACATGCAGGAGGCAGCCCATCCATGATTCTGTCTCATCATGGATGTTTCTCTCTCTCTCCCTTCCTCTCCAAAATCAATAGAAAATATATGTATATATTTTTTCAGACGTGTAGTTTCTGGCAGAGCTGGGAAGCCAGGCCCCTGACGAGTGTCTAGAACTCTCCCTGCCCCCTGCCCTCCTCTGGCATCTGCAGCCACCATAGCAATCACAGGGACCTCCACTTAGATCGTACCTCGCCTCGCAGGCTTTCCGTGGATTCTATAAACAGTAATTAACGCCGTTTAGACGTTGGACTCCACTGTTTACCCTGGCTCTCAATTAATTAGCTAATTGCCAAGCTAGGAAGACACGGTTGGCCGGGGCCTCGATCAGCGCAGGCACACGGGTGACTCCCATTTGCAGACCTGCTCCTGGGTGAAGCACAAGGTATACACAGGCCGTGGCAGCAGGGACAGCGTCCCAGCCCCGCGGAGCCCTCAGGGCCTGGGGGGTGGAGATGGAGGGGGTGACAGGAGCTGTTTATTCCAGCTCCCCACCTCCCCGTGGGCGGATGACTCACCCAAGGCCCGCAGCTTCTCCGAGGTGTGAGGAGACCGCTCTCCAGCTCTGTTTAAAGGCTGCTCTGTGTGTGCCGTGTGTTTGAAAATGTTCCGAGGAAAGGGCTCGGCCTCTTAAAGCAACCCGTGTTGGCAGAAAACTAAGCTGTCCGGGTCCCACAGGGCCTTGCGGGGTGCAGGGAGCCCTGATGGAGGAGGTGCAGGAAGGGGGGACCAGGCCTCCTCCTTGACACTGGGTCCCAGCTGAGACGGGCCGCTCTCCGGGGAGCTAGAGGGGGACCCCACATTCTGCGGATTGTGGGCAAGCGGAGGGGGAAGCCCTAGACAAGGCAAGCCAGAGTGTCCAGTAGGTTCCAGAAGCAATGAGCAAGGCCAGGGGGCACAGCTCCGCCTTCAGAAGGCGGCACAGCCGAGGGCTCTGGGCAGGTTCCAGTGGGAACCTGGGGCACCGCCCTGGGCATCAGAGGTGAGGGAGTGGGTTCAAACCTCAGCAGGGCATCTATGTGCCTACAGGGATTTGTGCTTCACTCCCAATACCAGGTATTCACTCTACTGAGCTGATTTTAATATATTTCATATTGAGCATCTTAATGTGTGTGTTTTTAATACGTACATATTTTTATTGATTTCAGAGAGGAAGGGGGAGGGAGATAGAGATAGAAACATCAATGATGAGAAAGAATCATGGATCGGCGGCCTCCTGCACGCCCCCTACTAGGGATCAAACCCACAACCCGAGCATGTGCCCTTGACTGGAATTGAACCCAGGACCCTTCAGTCTGCAGGCCGACGCTCTATCCATTGAGCCAAAGCAGCTAGGGCGAGGACCATTTATGACTATAATAGGTATTCAGTGAATACTTGTTGAATGAATGAATGAAAAATCTATGTGGAATATTTCTATTTCAATAGATCACATCAATGCACATATAGATCTGCAGGACAATTTTATTTATTTCCTTTCTTGGATTTATTGGGGTGACATTAGTTAATAAAATTATGTAGGTTTCAGGTGTACAATTCTAGAACACATCATCTGTATATTGTATTGTGTGTTCACCACCCAAAGTCTGCAGCATAATTTTCTATTCTGATCTCATTTCTTTCTGCTTAAATCCATGACAGCAGCCTTTGGTAAACCTGATGCTTAGGTTACCCCCAACTGACTTACTCACCTGCAAATCGCAAACAGTAGAGAGCAGGTTCCATAGGAAAGGTGCTCGGAGTTTTACATTTGTGAAATCATTTATTTCTCAAAATAACTTTACATGGTCATTATTATCATTATCTACACTAATAAAAGAGTAACATGATAATTGACCGTACCTTCGAGACGCCCACCAGCCAATCAGGAGTGAGTATGCAAATGAACCCAACAAAAATGGTGGGTTAATTTGCATAAGCAGGCACCAAGCGGCTGGGGGCGTTGGGGGGGGTTGCTTGCATCATCGCCATGGAGATGATGCAGGCATTCCGCACCACCCTAGCCGCTCCGGGCCTCTGGGCAGCGTGGGAAGGCGAAAAGGCGGCTCTGGCCAGAGCGAAGGCTGTGCTGGCAGCCAGGGGAAGGAAGGCCCATTCTTGCACGAATCTTCGTGCATCGGGCCTCTAGTTATCTTATAGAAGCAGGGATGGAAGCTTTCAAAGGTTAAGTTGCCCAAAGCTAAAAAGCAAAAAGCCTGAATTGGAACACAAACTCATCCCCAAATGAGACCTTTCCCCCAAACTGTTCGAGAATTATTCAATAGCATGTGTTGTGTTGAGAAAGAAATAAATTGAACAAAACAAGATGTATTTCGCCCTTTTTTTTTTTAAAGGAGGGGGGCGGGAATTTATGCCTGCGATTTTCATTAGTAATTCCAACATGGAAAACAAATCTATTTCCAATTTGGCAAAGTATCTAGCTCTCTCAGAGAACTGATACCTTGGCTTGCATCCAAGAAAACATAGAAATATAATTCAAAAATTATGAGTAATTGAGCAATAATTTCTAGATACAAAAAAGTCTGAGGCAACCTTCCATTTCTCCTCAATACAAGGAAGGCCACTTGTCTTTGCTCAGGGCTAAGTTCCAAAATTGATGATCCCTTTAATTCCGCCTCGCCAATAATGATTCACACAGTTTCATTTCCCACGGACTTGGAGGAGGTGGAGGATCTGTAGCTACCCTGCCTACACTCTGACCCTTTTTCCTCTTTTCCCTTTTGGCTTTTATTGAGAAACCACCTAAGCATCTGGCCAATTTACTTAATATCCAGATGTGTTGGTCTCATTTACATTGCTAATATTTTTAAAACGAAAAGTATTGGCTGAAAGGGTAACTGTAGCCGAAGTGAGAGTGAGCGTACGTTGCCAGCTGATGGAGCATGAACCAACTGGAAATCAACCATCAACATCTGCTCCTCATTTCTCTGTTGCTTCCTGGCGCAATCAAACATAATGTGCCTAATCTTTGAAGAAATTCCTACAGAAGTAAAAAAAAATAAATAAAAAATAGCAAAACTTGACAATCTTTATCAGAATCACAACCATAAAGAAGCAAGACATGGCCAGAGGCAAAAACAGGATCGTATCAGGGAAATGGCTTGAGTAGACTCACACGTGGCACCGTGGGGATCAAATTAAGATAAGGATTCAGATCCAAAACCCTCAAAACCATTTGTCACACTATCTCCATTATTCGTGCTTTCTTTCCAACTGAACCCATGCTCACGACGAACTTCATTCATTTCCTTGGTACAGGGCCAGCCTAGGGGAGCCACAGCCTGTCACTTCTCTTTTCCTTTTTTCTTTTTTTTTTTTTTTAATATATTTTTCATTGATTTCAGAGAGGAAGGGAGAGGGAGGGAGGGAGAGAAACATCAATGATGAGAGAGAATCATGGATCGGCTGCCTCCTGCACGCCCCACCCTGGGGATGGAGCCCGCAACCCGGGCATGTGCCCTGACGGGGAATTGAACCGTGACCTCCTGGTTCATAGGTCAATGCTCAAACACTGAGCCACACCAGCCAGGCTGTTATCTTAATTTTTGAAGACCTTTTCACTGGATACTTTTCTTTCAGCACTTTGAAAATAGAACCATTTCCTTGGGCAAACAACTGATTGAATAAAAGAAATCCTGAATGAAGAAAGGAAAAAATAGAGAAGGGATGAGGTTATCAGGTGGCAATAAGTAATCCTGATTGGCTGGAATATAAGGAATTCAGAGGAGAGAAGGGAGACCTAAAGATGTACACACACACGTGCGCACACGCACATGCACACACACAAGAGCGAGGCCACATATTCAATGCAGTCATCAATAAATGTTCATTGATTTATTACGTAATTCCTATTTGGAATTAGAATCTTACTACACTAGGTTCTAACAACACAAAATGTGTAAAATGTGCCTTTAATTGTCCTCAGGAGCTTATGACCTAGTAGAGAAGTACACACTTTCTTATTTAAAAAATAACTTGATGCTACTCTGGATCTTTCTTCAAGACCAACCACACTTGAATAAGTTTTGAGGAAGATTACCGTATATATTCATATAGACCCATACAGCAAGTCTCTAGTTAAAGTAGAATAAACATTCACTTAATTGTGGAAGGAGCCCGACCAGTGTGACTCAGTGGTTGAGCATCAACCTAGGAACCAGGAGGTCACGGTTTGATTCCTCGTCAGGGCACATGCCCAGGTTGTGGGCTCGATCCCCAGTGTGGGGAATGCAGGAAGTAGCCAATCAATGATTTTCTCTCATCATTGATGCTTCTATCTCTCTATCCCTCTCCCTTCCTCTCTGAAATCAATAAAAATATTTTTTAATTAATGATAGAAGGAAAGAAGGAAGTAATTCAGTATTTAGCTTACCCGAGAGTATGATACTTTGAAAAATAATAATAAATTCTAAAAGCATGAAGAAAATAAGACAATAGAATGAAACAAAATACTTTTTTAGAAAGGAAAAACATAACGTGCTTTTATTTAGCTTTTAATTTCACTATGCTTTTATTTAGAATAATAGTTTTTACATCTGCGTATCTTAAGACAATGTGGAAAAGTCTAGAATATTTGTGCTTAGAATATATATATATATATATATATATATATATATATATATATATATATGAAGCTAACTCATGCTTACTCAGATAAACTTTGAATTGAACAACCATTTAGGTGGTGCATCCTGGGTGTATTCATGTTGAGGAGACAAAGCATCCAGATTCAGGCCAAATGCAAGAGAGTTGATGAGAAAAACAATCCTAGAGAGAATGGCTTTAGAGCAGGCTCTTCTAGAACACAGCCATGCGCCCCAGCCAGTTTGGATCAATGGACAGAGCATCGGCCTGCAGATCAAAGGGTCCTGGGTTGGATTCCGGTCAAGGGCATGTACTTCGTTTGCAGGCTCCTCCTCGGCCCGGGGCCCTGGTCGGGGCTCGTGCAGGAGGCAGCCGATCCATGTGTCTCTCTCACATCGATGTTTCTCTCTGTCTTTCCCTCCCCTTCCACTCTCTCTAAAAATCAATGGGAAAATATCCTCGGGTGAGAATTAACAACAACAAAAACAAAACAACTAGAAGACAAGCATGCTACAGGCCTCGTAGAAGAAAAACATTGCCAATACAGTGTTTCTTCCATCTTCTCTCCTTTCCAAGCATCCTCCCCATGGAAAGCCATAGTCACAGTCTCAAGCATCGCATGCCACTCCCTCCACTCTCACTTGTTTAATTCCCAGGTGCTTGTCTTGGTTCTCCAACCCTGTGACCCCCATACTCGAGCTTCCCCAAACCAATCCAGGCTCCCCCTTCCTCTTCTTATTCGCCGGCTGTTGGTATTCTCTCTTGGACGCGATTTGGTATTTACTCTCTGGCTCCTCGGGCCATGGCTGCAGCTGATAGACGCCCTCTTCCCCTCCTACCCACACGCCCTGGGTGGGGAGGTGCCGTGGAAAGTCGGGACATATGTTTGCAAAACACTTTTTAAAAAAATATATATTTTATTGATTTTTTTTTTTACATAGAGGAAGGGAGAGGGATAGAGAGTTAGAAACATCGATGAGAGAGAAACATCGACCAGCTGCCTCCTGCACACCCCCTACTGGGGATGTGCCTGCAACCAAGGTACATGCCCTTGACCGGAATCGAACCTGGGACCCTTGAGTCTGCAGGCCGACGCTCTATCCACTGAGCCAAGCCGGTTAGGGCGCAAAACACTTTTAATAACTCCCCAACGTAGACACGGGGAATATTACCACGGCTTCATCTTGGGCTTATGGCTTTCAAGTCTATAAAAGGAACCTCCCTTTTCCAGGCCCTATGAAAAAGTACGGATGGCAGGCTGTTACCATTCCACTGTCCAAGATATGGGAACAAAGAGTTCAGGAAGCAAAGGGCTTGAGGGACAGAGTTGTTTTTTCTTGATCGGTGAAAACCCGTATGAAGAAGACAGAGCAGTCTGTATAATGAGCCGCCGTGGTTTGCTTCTGCCCTATATTTAAGTGCCAGGGAGCTTCCACAAAAGCGCGGGATCGAGATCGCTAAGCCTTACCTCATGTTGTTTAATAGCCCGGATTCATCTGTTTTCTCTTCTCCGTGGTTTTACGGCTCTCGCCGGGCCCATAAATTACATGGCAGTAACCGGCCCTTCCAGAAGAAAGGGACGAAACGAGATAATTGACATCTCCCCCAATCTTGCAGCACTTGGGTTCAATTATTCTCTCCTTTAATGGGCCTTCCCCCCCCCCCCCGCCCCCCATCTCCCTGCCCCTAACATAAATCATATGCTGTGTGCATTTCCAGTTGGCTCCGGGGAGGTCAACTTCTGGATCTAAACGAGAGCCGATTGCTGGACGGCCGTTTACAGCAGACCCTTAACCGTTACCCAGTCATTTGCTCCGTGTCAACCCGTCTCATGTCAGAGGTGCTTTTCGTTTGGTACGTGTTGGGGAGATGGCCCCCCAGGACACACAGCAGGGCATCTTTGCTATTGGTCCTTGATTGTCGGTTTTTTTTTTAATATTTTTTTTAAAGATATATTTTATTGATTTTTTACAGAGAGGAAGGGAGAGGGATAGAGAGTTAGAAACATCGATGAGAGAGAAACATCGATCAGCTGCCTCCTGCACACTCCTTACTGGGGATGTGCCCGCCACCAAGGTACGTGCCCTTGACCGGAATCGAACCTGGGACCCTTGAGTCCACAGGCCGATGCTCTATCCACTGAGCCAAACCCGTTAGGGCTTTAATATGTTTTTATTGATCTCAGAGAGGAAGGGAGAGAGGGAGAGGAAGAGAGAGCAACATCAACGATGAGATTCATGGATCGGCAGCCTCCTGCACGCCACACCCTGGGGATGGAGCCCACAACCCGGGCCTGTGCCCTGACCGGGAATCGAACCGTGACCTCCCGGTTTATAGGTTGATGCTCTCACCCACGGAGCCACGCCGGCTGGGCGGTCCTTGACGGTCTCGCCAAGCACTAGAGCAACGGCACATTGACGTGGAAAGGACTATTCATTACAGGGAACGCCAATCAATCGAGTTGGCTACCGCAGCCCGACGAGGACCATTCTCCAAGAGGCTTGCCAAGTTCTCCAGGGGCAATTTCAAAGCTCACGTTTCTCTCCTGAGTGCCTTCTACTCAGAGGCGGAAACAATAACCCCTCCCTCGTTATTATGAATGTCATGTGACTGGGCTTGGGCCTGCGTTTAGGAAGGTAACTATCTCGAACTTCATCTCTGAGACGGTGCTGTCCATGGCAATGAATTAGAGCTGCTGGCCAGGCAGCGCATTTATTTAGAATCGGCTCCCACTCGATGGTGGCTGCACCACAGAAACGCCACAGGATGCTGGAGGGCGAGCTGAGCCAGGTAGACAACTCCCTGATAGCCCGAGACATTGTCGGTGACTAAAGCATACATATGTTCATGGTCTGGGATCCCGGTTAACGTAAGCCACCCCAAAATACTGCAGCTACCCATCGCCGAGGCCACAAAGATACGAAATGGCAGTTCGTACTGAAAACTCACGAGATTTCACGTAAACCCTTGTGATCATCGCTTGTCCTTGAAATATGGGGAATTCTGGTAGCATTAGGCAGCGTGGCCTCCATCAGCTGGGGGGTAAGAAGACACCACCGTCTGCAGTCAGGCCTTTAAACAAAAAAAGTTTTTATTGATTTCAGAGAGGAAGGGAGAGGGAGAGAGAGAGAAACATCAATGATGAGAGAGAATCATGGATCAACTGCCTCCTGCACGCCCCGCACTGGGAATCCAGCCCGCCACCTGGGCATGCGCCCTGGCCGGGAATCAAACCCGGGACCCTTCAGTCCACAGGCTGACACTCTATCCACTGAGCAACCCCAGCTAGGGCTCCGCCACTGTTTTATGTAGAATTCAAAGTTGTTTACTATCTATTTCGGAGAGAAATCGGTTTCAAGGACGGCTCTGGTTTTTGGCAGACGGAACAGTATGACTTGAAATGCAGTCTCCTTCCCCTTCAGGGAGAGGGTATCTGGTGGCCAGTTCCCCATCTGCCACGTGTAGGGGAATTTGCTTTCCACTCACAGCTTTCCTGTCTGATACAGACGCTGGCGAATATTCTAAATTAACAACAGGCTCCTCTCTTCACACCATCATTCCTGCTGACGGGGGATCCTCTGCTGAACGCTTCTGTTTTGCTGCTACCCCGGTGGCCGACTGCCCCACATGTGTGCCTGGGATGGAGCCGCTGTGAATGATAATACTTAGGCACACTGGCCACGCTCAAGAACGAGCCCGGCCGGCGTGGCTCAGTGGTTGAGTGTCGACTTATGGACCAAGAGGTCACGGTTCGATTCCCAGTCAGGGCACATGCCCAGGTTGCGGGCTCCATCCCCAGTAGGGGGCGTGCAGGAGGCAGCCCATCCATGATTCTCTCTCATCATTGATGTTTCTCTCTCTCTTTCCCTTCCTCTCTGAAATCAATGAAAAAAAAATATATGTGTGTGTGTGTGTATATATATATATATATATATATTTTTTTTTTTTAAATGAAAAAGAAGGAATGCCCACAGAAGTGGGCTCTGCTTAGCAGCTCCGAGGTGCAGAGCATTAACCCTTTGCACTCGCTTGCTTTTTTTTCTCGATTCCTTTATTCTACTCGGGATTTAATTTTTTAAATACCCCAGATTTTACAAAGCGCGGCAGTAGAATAAAAAACTGGAGTTTCTTTTCATACAAACTTATTTATTTGGATTGTTTCATATTTCAAATTATTGATACATTCAAAGAGTAATTTTAATCTCGACATCCGAGTGCAAAAGGTTAAGTACTTTTCCCGGTGACCATCCTTGCTCTGGGTCCGGGCTTAGCCTCTCGTGAGCACCGTAGTTGACTAGAAATTTAAATTGGCAGTTGACTCGCCCTAATACGGTAGGATACGGGGTATATATGCCGTGTCTGGAAATTTATTGGGGGCGGGGGGCGTGGGAAATCAACCAATGATGACTATTCCTTTTGGGGATTTCTCCCCCTTCTGAGCGTTGATAACGTTTCCTGGAATCCGTTAGGAACAGCAAGGAGAAAGACGTCGAACGTCTTCCTCCAATCTTGCTCCGCTGGGGCTCGGAGAATAACAGGCTTCTTATTTTATTTTTATGTCTTCTTATTTTATTTTTAGGACATTGCTCCATGATATCCATGGATACCTCCTGAGAAATGCCAGAGTTCATCTGCTCGGAGGAAGCCGGCTCAATAACCCCATTATCTATTTATGTGGTTTTTGTGGGGAAGTGAAGATCGATAGAGGATTCCCAGCCACGTGACTCTATTTATTATTTATTAAATGCCTCTTTGTGAGCGACACTGTCCCCGGGACTTGAATGCGTCTGAATGAGAGGACTGTGTGGGGCCTCCGTGGAGGGCTCTTCCCATGACACTTAGGTTTTTACTGAAATGCGTTTAAAATTGTAGAAGCCCTGTCTATAGAGGAACATTCTACGAGTCACGGTCATGTTTCAAGGTAACCTTGAAGCACCAGTTCAACGTAATTCCTATCTTTCTATCCTTTGGAAAGGAACCAGATTTAATTAGAAACACTCAAGGTTTTATTTTTTGATGTTTTTTTTATTGATTTTTTTAGAGAGAGAGGGAGAGGGAGAAAGAGATAGAAACATCGATGAGAGAGACACATCCTGGATCCGCTGCCTCCTGCACGCCCCTGACAGGGGATCAAGCCCGCCACCCGGGCCTGTGCCCCGACCGGGAATGGAACCGGTGGCCTCTTGGTTTCTGGGTCCGATGCTCAACCTCTGAGCTACCCCGGCCTGGCTCAAGGTTTTCTAAAAAATCATCATAAATGCCCTGACCGGTGTGGCTCAGTGGATAGAGCATCAGCCTGCGGACTGAAGGGTCCCAGGTTTGATTCTGGTTAAGGGCATGTACCTTGGTTGCGGGCACATCCCCAGTAGGGAGTGTGCAGGAGGCAGCTGATGTATGTTTCTCTCTCATCGATGTTTCTCTCTATCGCTCTCCCTTCCTCTCTGTAAAAATCAATAAAATATATTTTTAAAAAATAAAAAAAAATTAAAAGTCATCCTAAAAAGCACCCAAGCAGAGAAATGCTAAACGAGCAAGTTGGAGCTGAAGTAGCACCCACGTCATGGGCTCAGCCATCTCGCCGGCTGTGTAGCTTGGATTCAGCGACCGTGGCTATCTCCCCAAAGAGGGAGTGGCACAGTGGTGGGTCTTGGGTGTGAAGGTTAGGAAGCTAGAGTCGAAACCCCAAACGTACCAACCGTGACCTTGACAAACCGCGGGCTGGGGTCTGTCCGTGGTTGAGCCCCGGACAGAGAAATTCAGGAACTGGAGAATTTCCCGAGTGGGCCCGGGTTCTTTCCCACGAGGAACTGGAGAGTTTGACGCGGGACAGGAGACACGTACGAAGTCGGTTCGAGCTGCAGATCCTCTCTCGGCCCCTCAGCCTCGGCCATCCTCGATGAGGGGAGGGAGATGGTGCGTGCCTTTGCCAAGTTCACCAAAAAGGACGGCCGCCGCCTTGAAGGGTTCATGGCCTCTCCTGATGCTCTGTGGTCCAGAAGTTTCACAGGGAACTGCAGGTGCCAACACGTGCCAGGTGATCAGACCGGGAGGTCGGAGGTCACCAGTTGAGCTTTATTTCCACGCAGTTTGGTGCTGGGGGGGGAGGGGAGGAAGGAGGGAAGGTAGTTCCCCATGGATGACCTCATCAGTCGTTGGTGGCCTAAATGGAGGTGAGTCCTGCTGACTCTTTTTTTTTTTTTAATTGATTTTTTACAGAGAGGAAGGGAGAGGGACAGAGAGTCAGAAACACCGATGAGAGAGAAACATTAATCAGCTGCCTCCTGCACACTCCCTACTGGGGATGTGCCCGCAACCAAGGTACATGCCCCCGACCTGAATCGAACCCGGGACCCTTCAGTCCGCAGGCCGACGCTCTATCCACTGAGCCACACGGTCAGGGCGAGTCCCGCTGATTCTTAGCGGACTCTTCCCTGGTGGTGGCTGTCCTGGTGGCGGGGACGTGTCCAGCGATTCCCCGTGGAGCTAAAGCAGCGCTCCCCGCCCGCGCCACCCCCACCCCCCCACCCCCCCCCCCCGGTGCTCTTGGCTTGTCCCTTGCTCCGGTGAGTGTCCCCGGCAGGTTCTCCCGGTGCCTCTGCTGCTATGGCTGCTCCCGCGTGCACGCGCGATGCTAAAAATAAATTCCCGGTGAAACTTTCCAGCTGCCCGGAAAAAAGAGTTTTCCGTTCTCTTTGTATTTCCATCCAACTGGCTCCCAGTCGACACGCTCTGAGAAGCTGGATCTCACACAGATGCCAAGCTCCGAGCCAGCAGCTGCGCTGGGGCCGGGGCAGAACTGAGCAGGTTAAAGGCTGCCGAGGGAGCCAGGAGCCCGGCGGCCATGACCTTGCCCAACCGCGTGTCTCGGGCAAGTTCTGTTATTTCTCACGGTCTCGGTTTTCTCTCTTTTTAAAAAATATATATATTATTGATTTCAGAGAGGAAGGGAGAGGGAGAGGGAGAGAGAGAAGCATCAATGATGAGAGAGGATCATGGATCGGCTGCCTCCTGCACGCCCCACCCTGGGGGTCAAGCAACCTGGGCATGAGCCCTGGACCAGAATCGAACCTGGGACCCTTCAGCCGCAGGCCTACGCTCTATCCACTGAGCCACACCAGCCGGGGCATCTTCCCCTTTCTCCTTCGCCCGGCCCTGCACACAGACACGGTGCCTGGCGCTGGGACCGCTGACCTGTTCCTCCGAGACCACAAACTCGGGGCAAAGGACCGGAGATGTTCAGCGGCGATGGTCCTGATGGAGCTGAGCCTCCAAACCGCAGCCTCGGCCTCTGTTTGCTGCTGTGGGAGCCAGCACGTCCCTGTTCGCGCCGGCCCCCTGAGCCAGGTCTCCTCTGCTTCTCTCCACGCGCATTCCTAGCCCGTGTTCTCTGCCCAGAGAATGCGCTGTGGTTTCCCCGTTGTTGTGTAACAAACCACCTCAAAGCACCGTGGCTCACACAGCAACAACCACACTGATGTTGCCCGCAGATCTGTAATTTGGACACGGCTCCGTGGGTCTGGTTTGTCTCTGTTCCAACTGGTGTCCGCTGAGACGCTCAGGAGGCCACTGGAGAACACACTTCAAGATGGTTCACTCGCATGACTGGTTTGGGGGGGCCCTTGGCGGGGCGAGATTGGGGCCCATGTTCTCCTCCGTGTGGGTCGCTCTGCAGCTGCTTGGGCTTCCTCACAACATGGCGGCTGGAGTCCAAGGAGGGAGCGTAGCAAGAGAACCGGGGGCAGGTGTGTGGCATTTGTGCCATCCAACCTCCGATGCCACCACACTCGATGCATCGAGGCAGCCACAAACACCTGCCCAGGCTCCAGGGGAAAGGACCTACATGGCATCTCCTAGCAGGGGTGGAGCAAGGTCCTGGAACTGGTAGGATCTGCAGCCATCTTTGCACAATAGTCGGTTAGCAGGTGTCTTATAAAATCAGCTGCTCATGCGTATCGTTACTTTGGTTGTTGCTTTCTAGTAATTACATGTGCTCACTGACGTTTCAGAAGAGCGAAGTGAATAAAATCATAGAATTGAGCCTGGCCAGCATAGCTCAGTGGTTGAGCATAGATCTATGAACCAGGAGGTCACGGTTTCGTTCCCGGTCAGGGCACATGCCCCGGTGGCAAGCTCGATCCCCAGCAGGGGGTGTGCAGGAGGCAGCCTATCAATGATTCTCTCTCTCCCTCTCCCTATCCCATTTTTTTTTAAATCAATAAAATACACTGAGTGGCCAGATGATGATGATCTCTGAACACATAACAATCTGGCCACTCAGTGTATATCCTATATAATAAAAGGCTAATGTGCAAATGGTCCCCTCGACCAGGAGTTCGACCAGCAGGCAGGCCGGCCAACTGCCCATGTCCCCTCCCCCTGGCCAGGGTGGCCGGACCCCACCCATGCACGAATTCATGCACGGGGCCTCTAATATATATATATGTATATATATATACTGAGTGGCCAGATTATTAGGCGTTCAGAGATCATAATAATCTGGACACTCAGTGTATATTAAAAACAAACTGAGGTGCTCGGTGATAGAGTGAAGTCCCAAGTCCCACAGCAAGTCTTTGGCAGAGTTGAGCTAATCCCTGGACCCCTGGCTCCCAGCTCAGTGGGGGAAGTCATGCACCGCCTGGCAAGGACGGTGATTACGCATGAGGTGGACTGAATGGCTTTATCTTCCCTCAGAGGCAAATTTGGGACTTGCTGTAGGAGAGTCTTCACTGTCAACTTTTTGGCAGTAGGACCCGTCTTTCCTGAATGATGAATGTTCTGTCATGAAGAGCAGTAATCGTGGGAGTGAACATGGCCGCTGGTGAATCACTGGGTGGCAACAAAGACGAATAATATTTTCACATTCTCTGTGAAATGGTGTCCAAACCATTCCCAAGCGAGAACTCAGATTTGCAGTCTCCTTCCTTCATGTGCTTTTTTTTTTTTTTAAAAAAGTAGCCGTATCTACTTTCCTACTTATACACGGGAAAAACTATTTCTCATAGCAGCCACAAAACGCATTATATTTGTTTTTAACGTATTTTTATTGATTTCAGGGAGGAAGGGAGAGGGAGAGGGAGATGGAAGCATCAATGATGAGGGAGAATCGTGGATCGGCTGCCTCCTGCACGCCCCCGACTGGGGATGGAGCCTGCAACCCGGGCATGTGCCCTGACCGGGAATCGAACCGTGACCTCCTGGTTCATAGGTCGATGCTCAACCACTGAGCCATGCCGGCCGGGCTTGCATTATGTTTTGATATAATGTCTTGTTTTCTTTGGAAAAAGCCAGAAAGGCTTAGTTAGCAAGTTTAATGTTCTGAAGGGGGATGGGAGAGCGGGTTAAAGTTCTGTAGGCATACATCAGTAGAACCTGTACACAATAGAGGTAATAACATCTGTATTCTCTCAAACGGAATTTCTGTGTAAAGTTCAATAACTCTGTTAGTACAAATGCTGACTGTAAATTTCAAGGTCAAGTGGTTATGCTCAGGTTGCTTTTAAGTAAAAAAAAAAAAAGCTTATTCAGATTGAAATCACTGAGTGGATCATATGGTATTGAAGAATTTAAGGAGGATTGGAAATTACGTATATGCTACATTATGGTACATAGATGGGTTTATGTTATATTCAGAGACTTTAACTTGCACATTTCCTTGTATCTGTGAGGAATTAAATTGAATGTTCCTTGCTCATCTTTGCAGTTGGAATGAAAAGCTGGGAAAAATAATAAAACAACAAAAAAAGATGTAACCTGCCCAGCCGGTGTGGCTCAGTGGTTGAGCATCGACCTAGGAACCAGGAGGTCATGGTTTGATTCCTGGTCAGGGCACATGCCCGAGTTGTGGGCTCTATCCCCAGTGTGGGGTGTGCAGGAGGCAGCCCATTAATGATTGTCTCTCATCACTGATGTTTCTATCTCTCTCTCCCTCTTCCCTCCTCTCTGAAATCAATAATATATATATATATATATATATATGTGTGTGTATGTGTGTGTGTGTGTTTTTAAAGATGTATTCTTTAGTGAAACAACCATTTCAGATAAAAAAAGACCAGCTTAAAACCTTTAAGTGGTAAATGTCCAGTTAGGTTAAGGAGATTTCACCTTCAAGAGTAGAAGAATTATTTTCGCATTAGCTCTAAACTAGAAAACACTTCACTGGATTTCGTTAAAAACGACCTTGATATACCATAACCTTGAGCCGCGGCCAGTGGGAAAGTTAAGACTCGGGGAAATGTTGCCTTTGTCAGAGTTAGGGAGTGCGTCGGTGGAAATCAGAGGAAAGTGACAGCTGGAGCGGACCTGGGGAGGGCGGCTCCCTCCAAAGCAGCCTGCCTCCCCACCTGGCGAGCACCTGGCATGTTTACAGCTGACTTTCGAGCTGACTTAGCACCCCACCCCTTCCTGGCTGCTGGAACGGATTCAGGTCCCCGCAACGTTTCTGTTTTAGGAGAGTTCGTCCACTTATTGTCTCTCCCGCCAATGGCTGCGCTCTCCTTTATCTTTGCCACCACAGTGCCTGGCGCAATGCTTGGCACGTACCAAGAGTAGGTGATGGATTGATGGGTGAATGGGTGGCTGGCTGAAGGGAAGAAAATGAATGAGCGGGCATGGGTCCCAGTTCGCTTTCCATCCCTGTCACGTGCCCCGAGCTATTTTGGAATTTCACATCCCCAGACTCGATGTGAACCAGTTTCTTTTTCTGTTTTGTTCATCCTCACCCGAGGATATTTTTCCATTGATTTTTTTTTTTTGAAAGAGAGAGAGTGGAAGAGAGAGGGAGAGACAGAGAGAAACATTGATGTGAGAGAGACCCATCCGTGGATTGCCTCCTGCATGTGCCTTGACCAGAGCCTGGGCCAGGGAGGAGCCTGCAACCGAGGTACGTGCCTTTGACCGGAATGGAACCTGGGACCCTTCGGTCTGCAGGCCGACGCTCTATCCACTGAGCCAAACTGGCTAGGGCTAGATGTGAACCAGTTTCAACTATGAGTTGGACCTCAGGGCATTACAGCCTTCTTCCCCAAGAGGGTGCCCACCCCATAGAAGGAGTTCAGTATACGCCCATGCATCCATCAATCCATCACCTCCTCTTGGTACACGCCAAGCGTTGAGTGATGATACTACAGAGATTCTCTCGTCTCCACACAGCATGTAGGAGACCGAGATGACTGGTGTCACTTTCCAGAAAAGGGGAAACAGGACGTTTGGGACAAACGAGCTCAGCGCCTCCACGGCCTGTTTACAGCTGACACGATGCACTTTCCTCTTGGGCGTCTCCCCCTGCAGCCCCCGCTCTCGCACACAATGACCTCCCTGCCTCCGATTCCCTCTGGATACCCATGATTGGGAGCCAAGTGCCAGCAGATTTGATCTTATTGTTCCACATGAATACCAGCCAATTTCCCAAGTGGGGATCCTCACGGTGATAATTGTATGTTGTCAGTCTTGGCTGGATAGGTCCTGGCTGAGAAACCGCTGAACCAGAGCCACGGAACGGAAGGTGGTGTGTTCTCTGAGCCCATGGGAGGCCTGTTGGAAGGTACCACTAAGGTGTGTGTACATACACACGGAGTGGCCAGATGATGATGCTCTCTGAACGCATGATCATCCGGCCACTCAGTGTCTATCCTATATAATAAAAGGCTAATATGCAAATTGTCCCCTCGACCAGGAGTTCGACCAGCAGGCAGGCCGGCCAACTGCCCATGTCCCCTCCCCCTGGCCAGGCTGGCCGGAGCCCCTGCCCCATGCACGAATTCATGCACCGGGCCTCTAATATATACACACCACACACACACACACACACACACACACACACACACACACACACACACACTGAGTGGCCAGATTATGATGCGTTCAGAGATCATCATAATCTGGCCACTTAGTGTATAGATAGACGTAAACATGGTTACAATATTCTTCTTTGGGGTGGGGCTTTACTTGGGGAGACTACTGAGTAACAGTCAACAGTGGGAATGGCAATGAATGGCCAGGCTGCATGTTTGGGGCACGTGACTAATGATCTCGGCCGTCGGATGTCGGATGACGCCTGGGCTGCTGTGAACTTCAGGTGCCACGTCTGTTCCCTACCTGGAGAACGCCGGCTACAGAGACGGTCCTCGGCGGGCAATTACTAGGCGATCAGAAGCGGTCTGAACCAACGCACTAACATTCGAAAGGTTTCCCGGCCGCCCTAGCTGGTGTGGCTCAGTGGATAGAGCTTCGGCCTGCAGACCAAAGGGTCCCGGGTTCGATTCTAGTCAAGGCCCCCGGTCAGGGTGCATGCAGGAAGCAACCAATCGATGTGTTTCTCTCTGACTCTCCCTCTCTCTTCCACTTTCTCTAAAAATCAATGGAAACATATGCTCGGGTGAGGATTTAAAAAATAAAAAGCCCATTTGCATTTTCCAGGTTTGATACCTCAGAGGTGCAAAAATGCCCGCGTCCCGCCCACCCCCGTGCTTTCCTCTCCAAAACCAAGCAGGCCCGCACAGCAGCCCTCAGCGCGCCTGAGCAGTGGCCAAGCCGCTCTGACAGATTTATCTCCATCTCTTATCGGACATGGTTAGAGAAACGAGACGTGGTTTGCACCTGTTACAGTGATAACAAAGAACTGGAGATGGTATCGACGCCTCTTGGCGACACAGACACTTAACTTGAACCTGACCACAGATTCCCAGGCTGAATTCAGGGACAGAGGGCCATGCTCAGATAATCACAGGTCTTCCTCCCTTCCCCTCCCCCCCCCCTTTTTAAATGTATTTTTATTGATTTCAGCGGGGAAGGGAGAGGGGAGAGGGAAAGAGATAGGAATACCAATGACGACAGAGAATCATGGATCGGCTGTCTCCTGCACGCCCCACACTGGGGATCGAACCCGCAACCTGGGCACGTGCCCCGACCGGGAATCGAACTGTGACCTCCTGGTTCAGAGGTTGACGCTCATCTGCTGAGCCACGCCGGCCGGGCTCACAGGTCTTGCTTTGGCTCTCACCCCCACCTGTACACCGTGATGGGCAAGTTCAAGGGGTGGGCCTCAAGTGCACAAGACTGATTCTACCGGGGGCTCCGGGGCTCCCACCACGTGCCTCACAGCTCCTGGGCCACTGCAGCCAAGTAGGAGCTCAGCTTCCTTTCTGGGTTTGGGTAAAGCCACACCTGTCCCATTCCTGCACCTCCCTGAGCCTCTTTGGCCCCCCTCCTCCCTGCCCCAGACCCCCGACAGGCCCCGCTGCTCCTGCCGCCTCCCGCAGGGCACGGCCACCGATGTGCCAGTGCTGTTTGCGGGTCTGGGCTGAGTCTGCAGTGGCCACTCTTACTGAGAGATGCAGGGAGCTGACGGAGCCGGATGGCGGGAGGTCTGAACGTCAGCCAGCCGAGGGGCATGTAGGCTCGGAGCTCAGGAAGGGATTTGAACCGGAAGTCTGTTTGGGGTAGTGGGCCAAATATATATTAGAGGCCCAATGCACGAAGATTCGTGCAAGAATAGGCCTTCCTTCCCCTGGCTGCCGGCACTCTGGACCCGGGCCTTCGCGCTGGCCGCCACCTTCTGCATTAGCTCCGGCCCGGAGCCCCCTTCCACCTTCGAGTGCTGCCCAGAGGCCCAGAGTGGCTGGGGTGGGGGGGAATGCCTGCGTTGTTGCCATGGAGATGATGCAAGCGTCCCAGCCCGGCCACCACCATCTTTGTCGCGTCAATTTGCATATTCCCTCCTTATTGGCTGTGGGCGCCGCTATCTTTGTCGAAAAGTGATGGTCAATTTGCATATTCCATCTTTATTAGCTAGGATATGCCTTTTCTGTATTAATTTCTTTAGAAGTTACCCCGTTTAGTATGTGGTAGTTTTGAGTTATTATTAATAGACGCCACCTAGTGGTATAGAATAGCAGCGCTCAGAGATCAATTCCATTTACATGTTATCTCCTTGTTTTCTTTCTTAAAAGTAGAGCCAAAAGCGCTCGCTGATTAAAGGATACTCTAAGTCCCAAGTAGGAATAAAATCTGGAGGACTCAGCAGAGAGAGCGTCGGCCTGCGGACTGAAGTGTCCCGGGTTCGATTCTGGTCATGGGAGGCTACCAGTGGATGTGTCTCTCTCACATCGATGTTTCTCTCTCTCTCTCTCTCTCTATCCCCCTCCCTTCCACTCTCGCTAAAAAAAAAACAACGGAAAAGTATCCTCCGGTGAGGATAAAACAAAAATAAAAATTAAGAACGTGGAGGACTCAGATATAAATCTCCTCTGGCAGGAAGAAAAGCCGCCTCCACCTGCTCCTTCCTTCAGTCACCAGTTGCTTAGCCAGCCCTCCCCCGTGTCAGGTTCCCTGCGGGTCCCGCATGGAAGAGGGCGAGACGGTGGTTGGTTCACAGTGAGGACCACGGCGTGCCAGCTACTGGGCCAGGCCCTTCTCGCCAAGTCACGTGGGATTGTCGCCGCCGCCCTCGGAGGAAGGAAACGCCAATTTGCAGATGAGGAAAATGGAACCGTGCATCTAAGAACTCCCACACAAGCCAGGAGTGTCTGACACCAAAGGGCTCCTGAGAAAACCCACGATGTGGGCTGCCAGAGCCAGGCAGAGGTGGGAGATGCTTTTGGGTCACATGTAGTTGAGGTGTTCTTGTGTGTTTTTTTAAAAAAGTGAGGTGAGCCCTAGCTGGTGTGGCTCAGTGGATAGAGTGTCAGCCTGTGGACTGAAGGGTCCCAGGTTCGATTCCAGTCAAGGGCACATGCCCGGGTTGTGGGCTCAATCCCCAGCGTGGGGCGTGCAGGATGCAGCCGGTCCATGATTCTCTCTCATCATTGATGTTTTTCTCTCTCTCTCTCCCTCTCCCTTCCTCTATGAAATAAATAAAAATATTTATTTTTTAAAAAAAGTGAGGCCCTGACTGGTGTGGCTCAGTGGATAGAGCGTCGGCCTGCGGACTGAAGGGTCCCGGGTTCGATTCCTGGTCAAGGGCATGTACCTTGGTTGCAGGCACATCCCCAGTGGGGGGCTGATGGATGTTTCTTTCTCTCATCGATGTTTCTAACTCTCTATCCCTTTCCCTTCCTCTCTGTGAAAAAAATCAATAAAATATATATATTAAAAAAAAAAGTGAGGTGAGGTGAGGTGAGGCTGGACAGTGTGGCTGAGTGGTTGAGCATCAACCTATGAACCGGGAGGTCACGGTTTGATTGCCCGTCGGGGCACATGTCCGGGTTGTGGGCTCGATCCCCTGTAGGGGACGTGCAGGAGGCAGCCGATTCATGATTCTCTCTCATCAGTGATGTTTCTCTCTCTCTCTCCCTTCCTCTCTGAAATCAATAAAAATGTATATGTTTTTAAAAGAAAGCAAGAAACCATTTTCTTCTGAAAGGAATCAGTCATTGACCTCTGATCCCTCCATCAACACCGCCTTTTCAGATGTCCATGGCACACATCTGGACAAAATTAAAATGTGAATGTACCACCTTTGCACTGTTCTTATTTATTTATTTTTTAATCCTCACCCAAGGACATTTTCCCATTGATTTTTAGAGAGAGAGTGGAAGAGAGAGGGAAAGACAGAGAGAAATATCAATGTGAGAGAAACACATCGATTGGTCGCCTCCTGCGTGCGCCCTGACCAGGGCCTGGGCCGGGGAGGAGCCTGCCACCGAGGTACGTGCCCTTGACCGGACTCGAACCTGGGACCCTTCCGCTCTATCCACTGAGCCACACTGGCAAGGGCTGCACTGTCCTTAGAATCGTCTCCTATGGAAAGGTTCCAGCTCAGCACTGTGCTTCCTTGAGGGTGGTCTCGATATTTATACGTAATAATCTTCCGCATCCCCAAGCAGAACTGAGCACTCCGTGGTCCTCCAGATAGAATTGCAGCATTGATTTTTTTTTTTATTAGATGGGTTTCTTCTTAGGCTCCTGCGGAGAGTATGTGATACTGAGTGCATGGTGTAGCGACTGCTCCAGGAGTCCACTGGCTGCATGGAGAACAACCTGCGCTTCATTTCCATCAGGGCTGCTGGTCAACCAGTTTTTAAAGTTGTAGCCGATGCCCAGCCGGCGTGGCTCAGTGGTTAATTACATTTTTAAAAAAGTATATAATTTTGCCCTAACTGGTTTGGCTCAGTGGATAGAGCATCGGCCTGCGGACTCAAGGGACCCGGGCTCGATTCCGGTCAAGGGCATGTACCTTGGTTGCGGGCACATCCCCAGTGGGGGGTGTGCAGGAGGCAGCTGATGGATGTTTCTCTCTCATCGATGTTTCTAACTCTCTTTCCCTCTCCCTTCCTCTCTGTAAAAAAAAATCAATAATATATATATATAAAGTATATAATTTTTAAAAATTATATTTAAAAAAAATAAAATTGCAGCACAACTGGCTACTTGTTATTTTACTGCACAAGACCAGATCCTAACACGTTTCTATGGCGAGAGGTTTCTGTTTTGGTTAGTTTGGTTTTTTTAAAATACATTTTTTATTGATGTCAGAGAGGAAGGGAGAGGGAGAGAGAGAGAGAAAAACATCAACGATGAGAGAGAATCATGGATCAGCTGCCTCCCGCATGCCCCACACTAGGGATGGAGCCCACAACCCGGGCACGTGCCCTGACCGGGAATCGAACTATATCTAAGCTCCTGGTTCAAAGGTCGACACTCAACCACTGAGCCACGCCGGCCGGGCGAGAGGTTTCCGTTTTGAAGGAAAGAGGCAGCCGTGCCTGTGGGCTCATCCATGTGGGGGGACCGCCCTCTAAGCAGAAAACAGGACCGGCATGGACCCGGCACCAGGGAAGTGCTGGTTCTGTAAGCAAACAAGCCTGTGTTTGGCCAAAGGGCACGGCTGTTTCCCACGCGTGCCTGGCTCAGTGGGTTCCTGCTCTCCGGCCACTGTGCCTCCTCTCGCCAGCACTGCCCTCTTTTCTCTTCCCCACCAGGCAGGCTTGAGATGCCAGGTGCAGCCTCCCTGATTGGCACAAGCTTTGCCTGCTGCCCTGGGCCTCCCTGCTCTCTCTGCGGGCACCGCTGATGGGTGGTCCTGGGCACCTCCCCCCTGCTCCTTTTTTTTTTTTTTTTTTTTTTTTACTAGAGGCCCAGTACATGAAAATTCATGCACTGGAGGAGGGGGGGTCCCCCAGCCCGGCCTGCCTCCTCTCACAGTCCTGGAGCCCTCAGGGACAGGAGGCGACCTGGTGATCAGGGGAAGGCGATGCCCCATCACACCTCTGCTGCTGCCACTGCCGGCAGTGCAAGCCTCGGCCGGCCCTGGTTACCTGAGCCTCGGGCGGTTCTGGATGGCTTGGGGGCTGAGGAGACTGAGGGACTCCAGAGGCAGGCGCCATCTTTGAGGTCGGGGCAGTCAATTAGCATATTTCCTCTTTATTAGATAGGATTATTGATTTCTGAGAGGAAGGGAGAGGGTGAGAGGGATAGAAACATTCAATGATGGGAGAGGATCATGGATCGGCTGCCTCCTGCACGCCCCACACTGGGGATCAAGCCTGCAACCCAGGCACCTGCCCTGACCGGGAATCGAACCGTGACCTCCTGGATCATAGGTCGAGGCTCAACCACTGAGCCACGCCGGCCTGGGGGAATATTCTGATGACGGAGGGTAGGTAGCATGTGTCCTGAGTTCTGAGAAAGTCAGAAACTCTTATGGGCTTTTAAAAAATGCCACCAACGTTGCTAGTGGCCAAAGAACGTAGGCTATTTCCACTGTAGTTTGCAAACCCCAAGAAGAGAGTGGGAAGGGGGGAATCCTCCCCCGAGGATATGGTCCCATTGATTTTCAGAGAGAGTGGAAGAGAGAGGAAGAGACAGAAATATCGATGTGAGAGAGACACACCGATGGGTTGCCTCCTGCACTTGCCCCGACCAGAGACTGGGCAGGGGAGGATCCTGCAACCGAGGTACGTGCCCTTGACCGGAATGGAACCCGGGACCCTTTGGTCCACAGGCCGATGCTCTGGCCACTGAGCCACACCGGCTAGGGCTGTGGTTCTATTCTTGAGGCCCTTGTGACAGAACAGAGGGAAGGCCAATGCCACGTGCAGTTACATGAAGCGTGAGATGCGCGGTGATACCGGCTATGGCGCGAAGTGTGTCCCTCCATGGCTGCCCCTGCGGGGTTTTGTTCCCACCTGGTGTGAGTCCCCGGAGCCCAGGGTCTGTGTCCTCTGTAGCTTTATATCGGCTGTGCCGAGCCCTTTCTGGAACATCCCCCGGTCTCCACAACTGTTGGACGAGGAAATGACAACCTTGTAAATGCTGAGAAGGACGGGACGGGTGGGTGCCCGTCCAAACCGGGAGAATGCAGGAACTTCCCCAGGTCATCGCCTTGCTCGGTGGCAGGTTTTATTATCCCCAATTCCCACGGATGGCACCCATATTTTATAAAGATATAAAAGGATTGTACAACCTGCCCAAGCCTTAGGCCAGGGAGAAATACAGCATGGGAGGGGCCGCCCCTGACGTTGCTCAGGTGATGTTCTGGGCGTGTGTGTGATAGGCCCGTGCAGACGTTATAGCTGCAGGAAGAAGTCTGCCTCTGGAAAGGGAGGAACTGGAACCCCCAATCCGGTCTCAGGAAGCTCAGCGCCCCCTAAACCCGGCTCAGGAACCCCTCTGGTGGGGCTGGAAGGTAAGTGAGAGCTACTCACACCAGGCCACTCCTGCTGGGGGGCTGTGACCCCCACTCCTGCTGGGGGGGGCTGTGACCCCCCCCCACCATGTAGGCAGGGGCAGCTCCAGTCTAGCTTACATACTAGTAAGTCTCCAGAGATCCTCTACAACGAATCGTTTCAGGCAATGCTTCCTCCAGGGAGAGCGACATCTTCAAGGAAAATGGAGAAGACGGGACCCTAGCCTGGTTAGCTCACGGTGGAGCATCGACCTATGAACCAGGAGGGCACCGTTGGTTACCGGTCAGGGCACAGGCCTGGGCTGCGGGCTGGATCCCCAGTGTAGGGCGTGCAGGGGGCAGCCGATCCATGATTCTCTCTCATCATGGATGTTTCTATCTCTCCCTCTCCCTTCCTCTCTGAAATCAATGAAAATATACTTTTAATAAAAGACAGAGAGGACGGGTATAAATCGTTCATTTCCTGGTGGGAATAAAGATCCACGAGCATTGCTTCCTGGGGTGGAGGCCCGCTTGGAGGGCGGGGTGGGCCGCTGGGGCTGGGCGCGGGGACTGCGTGCCTCTCCCAGCCTCCCTCCTGACCCGGAAAGGTCTCCCCTTCCTAGCGTTTCTGAGCACTGCCACCTACAGAGCCTCGTTCTAAAGTTCGAATTACTGATGCGTTTCTCAGTGCAACCTCCCACCCCAGCCACTGGGAGGTCCGAGAGCGCTCCCCGCCTGGTCCTCGGGGCTGGCACACAGTAGGGCTACAGCCTCGGCGATTTCGGGGCGTCCCGCGGGGCTGGCACACAGTAGGGGCTGGTAGAGTGTAGGGGCTGGCACACAGTAGGGGTACAGCCTGGGAGATTTCGGGGCGTCCCGCGGGGCTGGCACACAGTAGGGGCTGGCACACAGTAAGGGCTGGCACACAGTAGGGCTGCCCCTCTGCCGTCTGGTGAACACGGTGATGCAGTTCTTCTTGGCGTCCCGGGCAGGTCCCCGCGCAGCGCCCGCGGCTGCCTGGGTCTCACGGGCGGCGACACCCACGGCTTCGAGGCGCGGGGACCCGAACGATCCGAGGGTACGGTTCTCCCCACTTCCGAGCGGAGGCCGGGCGGGGTCGCGACTGCGCAGGGGGGCAGTTCGGGGGCCCGCTTCGGGGTTCACGTCTCCCTGTGGGAGAGGCGAAGGGGTCCGGAGGAGGACGGCGACGGCTTTCTAGGGGGGCAGGCCCAGGGTGGCTGCACCCCCTCCCCGCACCCCCCGGAGACCGCGGCCCGGGCCCTGGGCAGGGGCCGAGCCCCCCAGGTACCATTCACTCCCGCCCGCACCGCGGTCTGGGAACCGCGCACCGGCTGCTCCCGAAGCCCGAGACCCCGCGGGACGGACTGAGCCAGCGCCCAATGGCAGGGCGGGGCCGAGGGGGCCTGCAAGCGGCGGCCAATAGGAGGCCGCGGCGCGGGCGGGGGGCGGGACCTGCGGCGGGCGGGCGGCGGCGGCGTCTGGAGCCCGGGCAGAGCCGGCGGAGCGCGAGGAGGACGCGGACGGCGGCGGCGGCGGCGCCGGAGGAGCAGCGCGCGCGCCCTGCCCGGCCGCCCGGCCGCCGGATCGCCCGATCGCAGGCCGACAGCTCCGGCGCCGCCTCCCGGAGGGTCCGGCCGCCTCACGCGGAGCCCGGCGCGGGCCGAGTCGGGGCCGATGGGCAGAGCGCGGCGGCGGGCGGCCAGGCTGCGGCCCCGGTAGGTCCCGGCGGCCGCGTCTCTGAGGTGCGCGTTGGGGCGAGCGGACGGGAGCCCGCGGGTGGCGTCTGGGGCCGGGCTCGGCGGGGACTGCCCCGCGGGGAGGGGCTGCCTCGGGGCGCCTCGGGGGGCTGGCGGCGGGGCGCTTTGCGGGGGGCTTGGGCGCTTTGGGGTCCAGCCCGGTGCAAAGCGGAGCCGCCGCCGCCGCTCGATCTCCCAAAGTTGCCGATCGATCGGCTGGAAGGTTATTTCCGTCTCCGTGACGCGCGCACGAATGGGGACCTCCTCGGGGTGCCCGGCGCCTCCTCGGTGACTAACCTCGGAGGGAAGGGGACAGGGTTGCCCGGGCGGGGTTGTTGCCGAACTTGCCGCGGCGATTCCCTCCCTGGGAGCCGGTTCCGGAGCCCCCGCCGCGCCGGCACCCCCCTCGCCTTTGCGGGACCCCGAGTGGCCGGCGACCCCCGGACTCGGCGCGACCTTCCTTCGGAGTCGGACGCCCCGCCGCCCGGGCGCCCAGGTTCGCGGCGCCCTCCGCGCTCGGCCCCGGGTCGGGTCCCCCCCCCCTCCCCCGCGTGATGGACCCGAGCTAGTTGGGCCGTGTCCTGGGAGTGTGTCCTCCCGCGGGCACCCCCAATGCATTTGCCACCGAAGCGGCAAAACCCGAGCGCGATCCATCCCGGTTCCTCCTCTGGGGAGCGGGAGCCCGGGCTTGGCGGGCAGGAAAACAAGTTGGCATCGCCCCCCCGGGAGGGATTTGTCATCATTAACCGGCTCCGGTTCAATGAATCCAGCCCCAGCCGCCTCCCCGGCGCGCCGCGCGGGCTGCAAACCTCCAGTGCGCGGGGCACAGCCAGCATCCCGGCCTCCCCACAGGATTTGGGTCAAAATGGAAAATGGTAAAGAGATTTTTGGATTGTGCTTAGGGGTAGACTTGGTTTTGATAGGGGTGGCTTATTTATTTATTTTTATTTATTTTTTATTTTTTTATTTAAAAAAAAAAAACAAAGAGGCTTGGCGATTCTCCTAGGTTTGCTCAGTAAGTTCCAAATAGTCGCTCAGAGATGTCTTTCCTGCCTCTTTTGTCTGCAGCTTTCATTGCTAAATGTTAACACTAGATGGCTTTCTTATGACAGGCGTGGAGGCAACTGGGCTTTTGCGATGCCTACGTCTAGAGGCAATCAGGGTTTTTATTGTGGTTTTTCCCCCCCCCCCCCTTCTCCAGTTTTACAATTAGTAATGGGAGGGGGGGAAAACTCCCAATAGTGTCACTTCCTTTGAACTGCGTTACTTCCCCGTAAAACCAGTATTTATTTAGGTACCCGAAGGTGGCCTCTGATGTCGGCCTTCCCAAAGGTGAATTCTAAGGGACAACTTGGGTAACTGTCTCTAGTCACCCATTCCAGGACGTCTGTGTCCTGGTTGTGACTTAATTTGAAGAAATTTCGGAGTTCTCGGGCGAGGTCTGTAAATTCTATGCAAACAGTTCCACTTAGGTTGACGCCTTGAGGTCAGAGTTCAACTGCTTGATTCGGAGAGGTAGAGGAGAATTTGTTCCTGGGGAGGTAGGATCCTTCTTGAGTTTTGGATGCAGTCGGGATTGATTCAGGCTAAAATCTCCCCGGATGCATTTGGGGAAGGGATGTAGTTGAAGTATGTGTGCATGATTTATACCAAGAATTATGTGAGTTACGTCTTCCTCGCCCCCCCCCCCCCCGCCCCCCCAGTTGATAGTTGATATTTGGCTTTTCTAAGCACAATCCCTTTTATGAGAAGTTCAATAGCCTGCACTTGGCCGTTTCAGCAGCTGCTTCTGTTACCTGTCTTAAGTGCTTTTTTTTTTTTTGCTTTTTGCTTTTTTTTTTTCTCTAAAGCAAGACCACAGCAGCCTGCCCAGATCTTGCCTAGGTAGGCAAGCGTATTTATGTAAGCTGGGGAGATATTTTGCAATTATCTTGGTAGCTGTCATTTATTGTGTGTCTCGCTCAGCTTAAAATATAACATGTTGAATTTGTTTGTTCTAAATCAGAGCGTATTCATAAATAGCTGAAGGGAGAGAGAGAGAGAGGAAAAAAAAAAAAAGAACTCTAGCAAACATCTGGGAAATGGGAAATGAAATCAGAAACAGCTTTTATCAGTACCCACATGCTACCTATAGGTGGGGTGACGCCAGCTCGGATAACAAGCGGTATGGAAAGGAAAGCAGGAGATAAATTGCAGGTATGAGGGGAAGCTGCCGATTTTCTCCAGCTGGCCTAAGTGTATATTTTTCATCAAATGCTTTTTAACATATACATATATATATAGAGAGAGATTTCAGAGAGGAAGGGAGAGGTGGAGAGAGAAACATCAACGATGAGAGAGAATCATTGATGGGCTGCCTCCTGCAAAGGCTTCTGTTTTAATATTTTAGCCTTTCTCAGAGAGCTTTTCTTGTATGGAATGGAGTAGGGGGATTATCGGAGCATCATGATTGGGCAGTCAGAGCTGTGTAATACGGGTTTGCCAGTCCCCCCTTCCCCACCCTCCACCCCCCTACCCCCCACCCCAGGACTAAAATGGTATTTTGAAGAATTTTTGATACCTGAGCTCAGTAAAACACCTGTCTGCCGTGGGGAATTTTTTTGTTTTTTTAACCTGAGGCAAAGGGGTGATGGGTTACTCTTTTCAAAAATCTATTCTTGAAAGTGAGGAAATACTGGTGAGCTGTCCTGAAGGGCAATTGTCTGGTAATTGAAGCTGGTTTAAAAAGTGCTGTGCTTGGTCATCAAAAGTAGCTTAAAAGGGGTTGCATATTTTCTGCATACTTTGCAAAGCATTCTGTTTATAGCCGCCCCCCCCCGTGCCCCCCTCCCCCCCTGCTGGTCAATGCAAGGTTGTTTTTTTGTTTGTTTTTAGTCTGGGAAAGACATCGAGTCTTTGAATTTAGGATTTAGGATGACAAATCCTTTCAAAGATATGCTGAATGGGAAGGAAATTCAGGCATTGTTAACTGAAAAGCAAAGTGTCCCCCCCCCCCCGCCCCCGTCTGTTTGAACTTGAATTAAAAAGGCAGTGCAGCCCTAAAGCATACAGGAACCCATATTCCAGATTTCTACTTGTATTTATGTGCCTAATTCCTCTGCAGGTGATAGGACAGAAAGAGCCCTGGGCACCAGGGACAAGGAATACCAGTTTGCCTGTTGCAAATGAGTTTGGATGGAGTTTCTTTAACATTTAAAGTAGACGTTTTAGAGTCATGAAAATGACTGCTGATTGAGATAGGCTACATTTTCCATGATTGGGTCTTTCCTTTCTTTGGCTCATGTGGTAAGTTTGTATGTGAATGTTCATGACAGGTGTTCTCTTACTTGGTTTACCTTGAAGTCGGTGATTCAGAAATAGCTTTTCTGTTCCAATCCTTTTACTCCTTTAAAAAAATCTGACTCCTTTTATTTATTTTATTTTTTTAAGTTTCTTTATTGATTATGATATCACATAATTGTCCTCATCCCCCCATTCCCATCCCAAACCCCTCCTCACGCATGCCCCCACCCCCCTGTTGTCCGTGACCACTGGTTAGGCTTATATGCATGCATACAAGTCTTTTGGTTGATTTCTCCCTCTTTCCCCACCCTCCCCTACCTTCCCTCTGAGATTTGACAGTCTGATCAATGCTTCCCTGTCTCCAGGTCTGTTTTTGTTCATCAGTTCATGTTGTTCATTATTTCCCCTAGATGCGTGAGATCATGTGATACAAGAAATACACTTATAAGAACCGAAAATGAGACAAGCAATAATGGTTATGCTGAGAGGCGAATGAATCAGTCTGTAGTGAGTTTCTTTCTGGGCCAACAGTTCTTTTGAGTCCCAATTTCAATGTCAAACAGTTCCTTATGTGTACTTGTCTGACTCCTTTTAAAGGAAGGATAAGAGTGTGATAGGCATTTAAATGCTTCACACTTGAGATAAATTATTTTGATGCTTTCTGAACTTGGTTCATAGAGATTTCACGTTCGTTGTAACCCAGTTTCTTGCTTCTTGATGTTCCTGTAGAACGTTGTATAGCCAAGTTCCGTGACCTGAAAGAGAAAAAGGTGCAGTTGAGGAAGTTGTGTGAGTCCTAGGCTTTAGGGTTGTGTTGTTCCTCGTTTTCTTTTCATCCACCTGTAGCACAGAGAGCAAATTGTAGTGATCATCATACTTGTCAGTATTTGATGTTACTGCATTGAACAGTAACAACAGCAATTACTATCTACCGCCCATGCATGTCTCTGAATAGAAATGAGAGGCTAAAAGGTCTTCCCATCGCCCTAACCGGTTTGGCTCAGTGGATAGAGCGCCGGCCTGCAGACTGAAGGGTCCCAGGTTCGATTCCGGTCAAGGGCATGTACCTTGGTTGCGGGCACATCCCCAGTAGGGAGTGTGCAGGAGGCGGCTGATGGATGTTTCTCTCTCATCGATGTTTCTAACTATCCCTCTCTCTTCCTCTCTGTAAAAAAACAATAAAATATATTTAAAAAAATAAAAGGTCTTCCCATCCAGAGGAGACATTTGTTGAAATTACCTCCACGCATGCCTATGTATGCACCCCCATATGCACATGCGCATGCACCCCCGCTTCTCCCCCTCCTCCCCCCCAGACACTTTTTCCTTTTGCATGGACCAGTGCAAAGTCTAGTAAGTACCATGGCTCGGAAGTCCCTGACCAGCTCAACTAACACATCTTTGACGCTTGGTTCCCTTTACATACTCGGCAAGGAGTCTTCCGGAGATAACGGAACGTTGCCAGGAAGGGCGGAGAGCTCCACCTCCCTGATGCTTTTAAAAAAATATACATATTTTTATTGATTTCAGAGAGAAAGGGAGAGGGAGAGAGAGAGAGAAACATCGATGTGAGAATCATGGATCGGCTGCCTCCTGCGGGATGGAGCCCGCAACACGGGCATGTGCCCTGACTGGGAATTGAACTGTGACCTCCTGGTTCATAGGTCGAGGCTCAACCCCTGAGCCACGCCGGGCGGGCCTTTCTGATGTTTTGGTGACCAGAAGGTTCTTTTACCTGTAGCACTGAATCTACGTCTTCCTCCTCCTGTAAATTCTCCCTTGTGGTCTCAGCACATAGAGCAGTGGTTCTCAACCTTCCTAATGCCGCGACCCTTTAATAAAGCTCTTCATGTGGTGGTGACCCCCAACCGTAACATTATTTTCCTTGCTACTTCATAACTGTCATTTGGCTACCGTTATGAATCGTTATGTAAATATCTGTGTTTTCCCATCGTCTTAGGCGACCCCCGTGAAAGGGTCTTTCGGCCCCCAAAGGGGTCGCGACCCACAGGTTGAGAACCGCTGGCATAGAGGCATCTCCTCGAGGTATTTCAGTTTCTCACTGAACAAAGCCTGGCCTGGTGGGGTGGGGCTCTGAAGTGTCCTACAACTTGACCTTGTGGAGCAGGATGCCCTTCCTCCCTTGCATGTCCTCCTTGTACTGATGGAGTCCGAGTTTGCATTCACTTTCCCGTGGTCCTGCTGCTCAGACTCTGAGTTTGCTCTTCACCGAAGCCCCTGGGTCCTCCTTAGTCACGTGCTCCGTGAAGCCACGCCTTCTCCTCCCGTGCCAATGTCATTGCAGCCCCACATCACTGTGCTCCGTTTTACCTTATTTTAGCGCGTTCTTCCTGTGGTGCCTGTTGGAGATGGATTCTAATATTTAGCACCTTTGCCTGCCCCCCCGGCCCCCCAAGAAATGCTGCTTTCACATTAGATCAGACTTTTTTGTTGTCGTTAATCCCTCACCCCAGGATGTCTTTCCATGGATGTTTAGAGAGAGTGGAAGGGAGGGGAGAGACAGAGAGAGAGAATCCTCGATGTGAGAGAGACAACATCGATTGGTTGCCTCCTGCACGTGCCCTGTGACCAGGGCCAGGGGTCAAGCTTGCAACCCAGGTATGTGCCCTTGACCTGAATCGAACCCTGGACCCTTCAGTCCTCGAACTGACACTCTACCCATGAGCCAAACCAGCTAGGGCCGTGGTCGGCAAACCGCGGCTCGCGAGCCACATGCGGCTCTTTGGCCCCTTGAGTGTGGCTCTTCCACAAAATACCACGGCTTGGGCGAGTCTATTCTGAAGAACTGGTGTTAGAAGAAGTTTAAGTTTAAAAAATTTGGCTCTCCAAAGAAATTTCAATCGTTGTACTGTTGATATTTGGCTCTGTTGGCTAATGAGTTTGCCGACCACTGAGCTAGGGCGATCAGATTGTCTTTTATATCTTTGTTAAACTGGCTGAACCATGAATTGTATCTCTAGAAACTTCCTTCTAGGTTTACAAGGGGGGTCACATGTCTTTGGTTACAGTTGAGTATTCATGCACTTAATATCTTATAACTCGTCTATCGCTCCGCCTCTTCCTCACAAGTATCCCCCAAGACCGTGTCATACCTCCTGTCCTGGTTCTTCCCACCAAGTTATTCTAAGAAAGAAATGCTGTCAGATTCCGTGTTTCCCTAGTAACTCGAACCATACTGTGCACAGCATTGGTGATTAAGAAATATTTAATGACTGTCTAATGACTGGGGCCACCCTGTTATCGGTGATCTTAGGCACGGAAAAGATTGTAAAAAAAAAAAAAAGTCAGGATGTTGGGCTTTCTTAAACCAGTTTTGGTGGCTTGGTATGGCTTTATTTTGAGTTGTTTGCAGATATCGGGGAGAGACCGTAATCTCTCCCCACGTCCCCCCGTGTTTTAATTAGTTAGTACTCTCCTCTTCCTGTTGCCTCTCCAGCTCTGCCGATTGGCTCACTCCAAATTTCCCACTTTGGCATCAGCAGCTAAACCTGCTGAAAGAAGCGCCAGGTTGGTTGAGCTGTCTGGGACAGGAAAGTAGTCCAAAGTAGGCTAATTGGTTGCCTTTTAAGAAGATTTCCGACTGATGCTTAGGGCAGAGTCGCCTGTATCGTCCATGTGGGGGAGGGAGAGGCTTGCCTTTAAGGTTCTTTCAGCTGGTCCGATCATTCAGTCTACGGGAGACAGATTCGATTAACGAGAGAAAAATAATAACAAAATGTAATTACCAATGTACCTAGGGGAACCCCGGGTGTGCGGGGGAGTCCGAGACAGAAAGGGAAAGTGGGGGACACATGACATTCTGAGCTCAGGGTGAGGCGAGGCAGCGTGGGACTTCAGATGGGAGCAAGGTCATTCTCAGGACGGTAAGAACAGGTTTCCAGTAATTAGAAGCTTGTCCTGCCCTATCCACAGGCCATAAAAAGTGATTTCTGGCGATAACTCTTACTCTGGGCAAGGCCCCTAATTTAAATTCTTCAAGGGCGCGGCAAAGGCCTCTCTGGAGCCTGCAGGGAAGTCTCCGCTGTATTCAGCTCTGAATAACCCGCACGCAGAGGGGCAGCGCCATGCTTTGGTCACGCACTTGGTTCCCGGTTGAACGGGGCATATTCACGTGGCTCAGGCATAGCTCTTGCATTGATGTTACTGAGAAATAATGATAAGAAAGTCTTTAGATTCTTCATTCAGGACAAATGCTGTTGTTTCACGCATGTAAGGCCTTCATCCCAAGAACAGTTGTTTCTTTGTAGTTCGGTTTCTGAACTTTTTTCAGTGTGCAACCTCGCTATATAAAAGCACCCAGCTCAACACCCATATATGGATGTCTGTGTCCATACCTTTGCTTGTGTCTGTGTACAATATATTACATAAATGTATGTGTATAACTACCATGCTAAAATGCGGGTATTATAAAACATAAAATTATAAATTTTTAGAAGGGCGGTATTTTGTGTGGCTCAGTTGGTTGGGTGTGGTCCTGTGCACTGAGGGGTTGCCCGTGGTTCGATCCCCAGTGGGGCGCATGCGGGAGGTGGCTGATGGATGTGCATCTCACATCGACGTTTCTCTCACTCCCTCTCCCTCAACAACAACAAAAAAATCAGTGAACTATTCAATCCATCAATCAACAGACAAACAGAAATCGGAGCTTTTTCTTTTGGGCCTCAAGGGCACCTGAGTTACCCTTTGAAATTTGCGGGCCCAGCCTGGAGTCCATTGCTCTTCCACCCTCTCTGGTGGGCCTTCCTGGCTACGTGGGAGCAATCTCTAGGCTCCTGGGGTGGGGGGGGGAGGGGTTCGGGGGGGGGGGTCTGGTAAGGGAGGCTTCGGACACGCTCTTCCCTTAATGGGCCCAGCACTTACTGTGTGTGTTCTTTCCCCAGGACATTACTGTGTTGGCCGGTTCTCTTCCAGAACTGGTTGTGGGTTGCTTAGCTTGAGGTTTCATTTTGGGGCGGGGCGGGGTGGGTAATGGAACGGGGGATACTATTCTTGGAATGTTTCTGGTTGAACTCAGCTGTTGAGGAAGCGCTGTGCTATCCTACAGAGCTGACACCAGACCCAGGGTCACGGTGGAAGACACAACTAATCATTTGCTCATCCAGAAACTTCTAAAAGGAAAGGATAGCCTGTTGAGTGTCGACCTATGAACCAGGAGGTCATGGTTTGATTCCCGGTCAGGGCACATGCCCAGGTTTCGGGCTTGACCCCCAATGTGGGGCGTGCAGGAGGCAGCCGATCCATGATTCTCTCTCATCATTGATGTTTCTATTTCTCTCTTCCCTCTCCCTTCCTCTCTAATATCAATAAAGATGTTAAAAAATGAAAAAAAGTTAAGTATAACTTGGAAAGTGCAAACTAATAGTATAGTTCTGCTTGTGTATTATTGGCTAGGACTGGAGCCCACAGCCTCCCCCATTGTGAGGGAGGTGTGGGGGTCCCCCCTCTCTGGGGTGGGGGGGCAAGCCACCGCCTCTGTGCACCTCAGCTGCAAGCTAAACCAGGCCCCAGCCTGCTCCGCATGCTCCCCTCCCCCGAGTGCGGCCTGATTCTAATCCATAGCACTCACCAATGCCTGGCTTTCTATTGCATATTGATTTTGCTGGTGTTTACCTTCTGACTCTCCTCAATGGGACACAAGGCTGTCTGGACAGGGATGTTTCTGGTTTACGGCCGTGCCCTGCTCTCCAGCGGTCTGGCCACAGACAGGCTCTTAGCAGACAAATATTTGTTTAAGGATGATGGAGAGCCGCGGTTTGCACACGAGAGAGCCGTGTATCTCGGCTTTTGTTGACCTCAGTCGTGTCGCTTTAAAGTTCTGTGTCTGTTGAGGATCTAACGCGAGGACCTTTTATACCTCGTGTTGTGTCTTTTCTGGGTTATTTGAAATGACTTGGGCGTCAGCTCTGCAGGAGGGAAGAGCAGGGATCCCCGAGTTCCAGGTTCCGTCAGAACCAGCACAGCCATCAGACGGGGTGGATCCGGGAGCCTGGGTGCCCGGAGCGGAAGTGGGGAGACTGGGTGCCCGGAGCAGAAGGGGGACCTTACTTTCACGGGAAGGTGTGGGTTGCACCTCCCCAGCTTCCAAAGTCTGGTCCCAACTGACAACTGCTGCCCTGTTGGAATCAGGAACCGAAAGGCCCAGGTGCGGGCTCTTAATCCAGGCGACTGTCAATGATTACCTGGCGTTCACCTCCCAGCCCATAGGCCGCGATCATTTCTACAGGAAATGATGGGGTATCGTGTACCTTCATTGAGTCTGTACTTTTAAGGACAGCAAAGGACATTAGAATATTACTGATGCCTTACATATAGTAGGTGCTCAGTAAACCATAGCTTTAATCTTGCAGACAGAAGTCTTTTATTCTTGCTATCCTGACATACCAATTCCTACGTTATGTGAATGTAGGGGAATTCCATTTAACTCCTGTTTGATGGAATTTGGGTACTAAGGAATGCTATGCTGAAAGCTGTAGGGAAGGCTGAGAGAGTAGCCTAAATAATATTAAAATCGCCTAATGGTTTAAGGGTTATTGTATGTCATTTTCACGGAATAGTTGATCTCTTTTCCTGTTTAAAAAGTTGTAAGTGATGAGAGGAGTGAGTGAGGAGGGCTGCTGTTTTTGACTTAGGGACAGAAAAAAGAACATGGGGGAGATATTTCTAAAGGTAAATTTAAAAACAGCTATTGTACTGACTTTCATGGATGCTCTTATAAGAGAGAACCTTATAAGGCTGATGGGGTTATCCCTTTACTGACGCAGAAATTACGTTTAATGAGAGAGAACACGTGGTTTTCTGAATCTCAGTCCTCAAGTCTCTTTCCTCTGGCCCACAGCTGCCTGGTGAGGCATGCCTGGTCTCCCTGAATCATGAAAGGAATGAATGAAAGGAGAGAGCGACAGGGAGGGAGGGAGGAGAGAAGGTGCAAGCATGTGGGAGTGGTGGCCTTACCCGCCAACTGCCCCGACAGGGGCCACGGTGGCCCAGGGTTGGGCTAATGCGCCTGCTGTCCTGATCTGAAACACGCCTGTCCTGTCTGTCAGTGGACCATCCGCCATCCGTGGGAAATGTTGTCCTTTGCAGCCAGGTAGCCGGCCTGCTGGTTGACTCGGGTTATCGGTTCTTCCTTGGGGAGCCGTGGACTCCCCTGTGGTGGCGCAGAGAACATTCCTTTAGCTCCCCAGTCCTTGCCAAGATGAGAAGAAGCACCACGGGCGGAAAGCGGGTTTTGTTTTGCATTTCAACTTTGCTAGATTCGCATGGTTTTTGTTGGAGCCAGTGGAGCGGGAGCCCTTAAGTAAATTTCAGCCGTGTAAATACTGTACTCAGAAGGGCCCGGCTGGCGAGGCTCAGGGGTTGAGCATCAGCCCATGAACCAGGAGGTCACGGTTCGATTCCCGGTCAGGGCACATGCCCGGGTTGCGGGCTCCATCCCCAGTAGAGAGCATGCAGGAGGCAGCTGATCAGTGATTTTTATCATTTACGTTTCTGTCTCTTTCTCCCTCTCCCTTATTCTCTGAAATCAATAATATATATATATGAAAAAAAGGTTTGTTACACAGAGTACTTAACTCACCCAAAGAATAAGTGCTTGCGCCCTAACTGGTGTGGCTCAGTGGAAAGAGCGTCGGCCTGCGGACTGAAGGGTCCCAGGTTTGATTCCGGTCAAGGGCATGTACCTTGGTTGCGGGCACATCCCCAGTAGGGGGTGTGCAGGAGGCAGCTGATCGATGTTTCTCTCTCATTGATGTTTCTGATTCTCTATCCCTCTCCTTTCCTCTCTGTAAAAAATCAGTAAAACATATTAAAAAAAAAGAATTAAGTGCTTGCAACACACACACCCCCCCGCCGCCCTCCCTCCCCCTGCCCCCCCTTGCAGGTGTAGCCCATCAGGACTTTGCTCACCGTGGCAGTGAAATATCAAACCTCCGCGGCGAGGCTGGGACTGGAGCAGCCATTGAGCTGCTCGGCTGGCGCTGCTCCAGGATAGGGTGTCCCTGGTGGAGTAAGTGGGCGACTTGTTTAAAGCTGGCGGCGGGCCATGGGAAGGCTCTGACGCAGGCGTGGCAGTAACTGCTCTGCTAATTTTAGGGCCGGCAGATCCGGGTGATGTCTGATGGCTGCTGTCGCCGAGCGTCTGGGCCTGGGAAGCTTTCTGAACGCCTCCCCAGCCTGGCCCCCGGGCGCTCAGCCCCTCCCGCAGGACTGGGGTCGAAGTGGGCACTGGGTCTGTGCCTGTGGCGGGAGGCACGGCCCCAGGATGGTCCCAGGGGACTCGGCCTCTAATCTTCCTGTTTCCTTGTCATTCCATCAGCAGGTACTGGCCCCCGCGTGTCCTTCCCACGCCGCAGCACCTGGGAGGCGTGGCGGGACGGAGCGTGTGACTCAGGCTCCCAGGCTGGGGAGCAGCTGAACCATAGCGTGGACTTGTTTTCTGTGCCGCCCTGCGAGCCTCAGCCACTTTCAAACTGAACTCTCACCTCCTCCTCTCCTGGGAGATTAGACCTAAGGGGAGAGGCGATAACTTTCCCAAACTCTTGGGAGCAGGGAAGCAGGGTTTCCTTGCTGTTGCAGAAGACGGAGTGGCCTGAGGCCTGTTGGGCGGGCAGGGCGGATAATCCGGTCTGAAATGAGGATCTCTCTTTCACCTCTGGCATCCTGAGGTTCCCAAGTGAGTCAGGGCGCCCCAGGGTGTGAGGCCCCTGCGGGCAGGGACCTGGTCACCGCCTCCCCATCCTCTCCCCCAGGAAGGGTCTGGCTCAGTCAGCAGATTTACCAGCTGCAGCCTTGCAGGCCTCCGAGGCGCCTCCCAGTTACCCTGCAGTCAGACCTCCTCACTGTGCAGATTCGGAACTGTTCCCACAACCAGACCCTGTAGGCTGGGGCGCTGCCCCTCGGGGGATGAGCGCATTCCCATGTCCTGTAGGTGTCCTGGCGAGCGGATGGCCGAGTGGCCGGTGTGTTAGCAAAAGACTCCGGTGTCAATGAGACCCGGGTGGGTGGGCACTAACTCCCTCAGGGAAGGACTCCCCGGTCCCTGAGCGTGAGGTGGGTGTCATGCCCGGTGGGGGCAGGGTTAGGCCTTGCAAAGGGTTAGGGTTTGCATTTTCGTTGAGTGGCCCTTGTGTGCGGTGACATTCCTGCTCAGTGTACTGTCCCGTCAACCACCTCTGCCTAAAACCAAACTTACTTCCTTGAGTGGTTTAGGTTTCGCAACTCAAAAAATGGGCTTTATCAGTAAAAGCAACATTAAGGAGACGTGATGGGCAGTATTTTCAAAGTGGTGATGAACTTGGCTATCTGATAAGTTTTATCCCCCCCCCCCCCCCCCGCCATTGTGATTCGCGTAAGGTTATATAGAGTGTGTCATAAACCTAAAGGAAAAGTGTTTTGCATTGTGGAGATGGGTTGCCTGTCAGGTTGTGGGCGCTCAGGTGCACGTGGGCATTCAGGGGTCCGGTGCTGATGGCGTCCTCTGGGATGCACGGCCCAGTAGCAGGAAGGACTCAGGGCATGGTGGTGAGTACACGCAGGGATGTTGCTCTTATGGCGCTTTCATTCTATTCTGGCAATAGAATGAATCTTCTAATAGAGCTTTTCTCAGTTGATGATTTATTTTGTTTTTTAGATATTTTTATTGCTTTCAGAGAGGAAGGGAGAGGGAGATAGAGAGATAGAAATATCAATGATAAGAGAATCATTGACTGACTTTCTCCTGCACGCCCCACACTGGGGGTCGAGCCTGCAACCCGGGCATGTGCCCTGACCAGGAATCGAACCCATGGCCTCCTGGTTCATAAGTCGACGCTCAACCACTGAGCCACACCAGCTGGGCAGAGTGGCCATGTTCTTAAATGAAGATCTGCAAGGGAGTAAAACTTAGAGATAGGCTTGTCACTTTCCACCAACAGATGAAAAGCGGGGGACAAATGAGTCTCACATTCTTTGAAGATGGAAAGGCATTCGGTACGTCCTGGCATCGGGGTAATCTGGCTGCTCTTGTCCGCTCAGGATGTGTTACAGACGGGTATGCTGTTTTGCTGATTTTTGCCAACAATTTAAGCGTGGAAGGATGCAGGGATCCTCCGGAGCGATCAGAACACAGCTGCCGAGGGTGACGGAGAGCAGGGGAACGTGCCGAGAGCCTTCCCTTGATTTGGGGGTAGAAGCTGGGGCTGAGCAGCTGCAGATGGGGTCCCTGCAACTCCCACCGTGGCCGTGGGGGAGTTTTTTACGTCTTCCTGTTTGTCCTGAACAGAAGCAGTGCGGAGCTTAATCAGCGAGGTCAGGTTGACGTACGTTCCGAGGACGGGTGTCTCAGCTGAAACGTAACACTCAACGTGCAGGGAAGGACGCTGGCCTGTGATGTATGGGTCGGACTCGGCCCTGCGTGAACATGCCTCTCCATGTGTGTGCGCTGACTTTCCACTAATGGGTGAACATTGACAGTGACCTTTGCCCTTGGAGCGCTCTATTCCATCCACCAATGCCTCGTCTTTTTCTGCTTTCCCTGGGATGCGAAGGATCAGCTGCCCCTGCAGGCAGCCGGGGACTGATTCTCACGATACTAAGTTCGTTGGCTGGGTAGTTGGGAGGAAGACGGGGATGTTTCCAGAGGAGGGAGTTTTCTCAGGGGGCAGGTCTTCATGGGAAGCGGGGGAGGAGATGCCAGAGAGTTTGGGATATTCTTTTTGTTTGTTGTTGTTAATCCTCACCAGAGGATATTTTCCCATTGATTTTTAGGGAGAGTGGAAGAAAGAGGGGAAAAACAGAGAGACACATCAATGTGAGAGAAACAATTGATTGGTTGCCTCCTGCACTTGCCCTGACCAGGGCCGGGGCCAGGGCGGAGCCTGCCACCAAGGTACCTGCCCTTGACCGGAATCGAACCCGGGACCCTTTGGTCCGCAGGCCGACACTCTATCCACTGAACCAAACTGGCTAGGGCAGAATTTCGAATATTTTAGAAATCCTCCTGGAAGTGGTTTTCCCACAGCCCCTCCCACCCAGGGTCTCTGTTATTGTTGGACTCCGAATAAAGACTCCGGGTGGAGCCTGTAATCCTGTGGGCGATTCATCCCAGGTTGTGCTCAAGCCCTGCTGGCTTCTTGTTGTTCAGGTGCTGGGTGTGTGCTCTGGATTCAAAGGCACTTGGCGCCCGGCCGGCGTGGCTCAGTGGTTGAGTGTCGACCCCAGGAACGAGGAGGTCCCAGGCTCGATTCCCGGTCAGGGCACGTGCCTGGGTTGTGAGTTCGATCCCCCGTGTGGGGCGTGCAGGAGGCAGCCGATCTATGATTCTCTCTTGTTATTGATGTTTCTATCTCTCCCTCTCCCTTCCTCTCTGAAACCAATAAAAATATATTTAAAAAAAGAAAAGAAAAAAGGCACTTGTCCCCTGAAAGTTCATACTCTGTGCTCCCTGAATGGAGGTGTGAACCAGGTTGACCTGCATCTAGAATTTTCTGCCATTGTGTCTTTTTGGTTCTGGAATTATCACTGGCTGGTTTCTAAAAGCCTGACCCTCCTAACCTTGGCTTTCCAGTTGTCTCGCTCTCTCTCTCTCTTTTTTTTTTTTAAATTTTTATTGATTTTTACAGAGAGGAAGGGAGAGGGATAGAGAGTTAGAAACATCGATGAGAGAGAAACATCGATCAGCTGCCTCCTGCACACCCCCTACTGGGGATGTGCCCGCAACCAAGGTACATGCCCTTGACCGGAATCGAACCTGGGACCCTTCAGTCCGCAGGCCGAGGCTCTATCCACTGAGCCAAACCGGTTAGGGCTCGCTGTCTTGTTCAGAGGTTTTAGTCCTTGTTGCACTTTTCCGAATGTTTAGATTCCAGCTGATTTCCCGAATTGCTGGAAGACAGTCCGGTTTCAGAGGGTGTGTAGAACCTTGTTAACCCCTTGACTCCCTCGCAGAAGCGGGGGCTTGCTGGAGGCCCCCTGGGCTGCCTTTGACTTCTTGTCTGGGGTTTCTGCAGCTTGACCATCAGGCGAGGGGCTTTAAAACATTGTAGTAAGGGGCTCGTAAGAACCATGTTGTCAGTAATTTCTCCGAGTGAGGCATTGTGAAGTGCATCTTGTCAGTACTATTTTTTTAAATGTATTTCATTAATAAAACCACAAAATAATCAAGGATTTTGCTTCCTGACACCTTCTGTAATTCTGAGTTTACTTTCTTTGGGTGTGAGTACTCTCGGTGCTAAAGATAACGCAAAATAAAAACGCCCCGCCCTAGCCGGGTCGGTTCAGTGGATAGGGCACTGGCCCTTGGACTGAAGGGTCCTGGGTTCGATTCTGGTCAAGGTCTTGTGCCTCCACTGCAGGCTCAAGTGGGGCGCGTGAGAGGCAACCAATCGACGTGTCTCTCTCACATCAGTGTTTTTCTCTCTCTCTGTCTCTCCCCTTCCCTTCCCTTCTCTCTAAAAGCCAATGGAAATTTATCCTCAGGTGAGGATTAGCAACAACAAAGCCTACACTTTTAGTGTTCGCTTTAACACATAACATTACATTCATGTGCATAATCACAAGAAATAGAGGGAGAAAGACCAGCTCTTAAAGAAGTGTGCAGTAGCTCTCAGACATTGTGCGGGTAGGAGATTAGTATAATGAGTCACCTTTACACGCGAAACTTTTTGTTGTTCTGGGCGTGAAAGAGCAGCTCCCCATATTACACACTAATAATACAGTCTGAACAAATGCTGTGTCTGGCAGTCAGGATTCTCAGGTGGGAAGTGATAGGAACTTACCTCGTCCGGCTCCGGGGGCGGCCACGCTGTTTGCAGGGGCTAACGCTCATCGAGATAGTTTGTGTGTTTGGTTTGGTTAGGCGCTAGAAAGGGAAGCAGGGGTTTTAAAACTCTCCCTCCAGTTCAGTGTGTTCATTTTAAACTTTTATCAGAAAGAACCCAGTGACGTCATTCAGAGTTTATCTTTGATCTGCCGCCTAACCATTTATTCTGTAACGTCATCGTGCCTTGGTCTTTTGATGAACCAACGGGGTCTGGAATGTGTGTACTCCTGTGTCACCGGTGACAACTGCCCGTAAAACATCACAGCCCTGAAGGGCATGGTGGGCCCTGAGTCACCCATCCAGTTCCGCGGCTGCCAAACCGGTCTCCCCGGTTTCATGGGGGTGAGGATCCTGAGCTTTCAGAGAAAGGAGAATTTTTCTTTTTTCCTTAGCAGCTGGCGTTTTTTATCAAAAAACAATTTTTTTTTGTATTGATTTCAGAGAGGAAGGGAGAGGGAGGTAGAAACATCGACGATGAGAGAGAATCATGGATCAATTGCCTCCTGCACGCCCCCCACTGGGGATCAAGCTGGCAACCGGGCATGGGCCCTGACCGGGAATCGAACCCTGACCTCCTGGTTCATAGGTTGACGCTCAACCACTCAGCAACACCGGCTGGGCTGTTTTCTGTTATTTCAATCTTGTAGGTGGTCAGTCCTTCACGAAGTTGTTCCCCTCCCCCTCCCGCCCCCCGACATTGGGGCTCTTGTGAGAAATGGCCTTCAGGTTCTCTGTCCTTTTCCCTCCAGAGGTGAAGGGTGGGTGTGGGTGGGCAGTGGGGACATTACCAGCGGACCCTACACCTGCCTCTGCAGACTTCAAACCATGCAGCTCTTCAGTGGCACGGGGTCAAAGGTTAACAGATGGGAGAGGAAGGAAAGGGTCAAGTGCTTTCCTAACCTCTGCACCAAGCACTCCACGCCTTCCGGGTTAAGCTCTGTGGATTTTAATAAAGGAGAAGGTTAGTAATTGTGTGGGGAGTTGGGGTGAGGCATTCACCCCAGAGAAATAATCACATTTGGCCCAAAAGATGTGTGCATGTGTGAGCGTGCAGTATTAATTATAATGTGAGAAACTGGAAAAATATTGGCAGTAAGATATTAAATTATGGTTCTCCATATGATCAAGTCATTTAAGTCAATTAAGTGTCTTGTTTTATAAGGCCATTTAATGACAGTGGGAAATGTTCACAGAATATTAAATGAAGACATTTTCTCACTAAGTAGTATATATAATAGATCCCAATTTCACGGGGAAATTAAACGTGCATATGCATCAACAGAACAGGGATACAGCAAAAAATTACAGTGGTTATTGCTTGTGGTTGTGTTACGTGTAATTACCATTTTCTTTTCTTTCTGCATTTCTTTTACTGTGTTTTTAAAATGAACGTATTAATTTTGTGATAGGAAAAGTGTGGCATTAAAATATTTGAATTATATGACTGAGTTATAGATATCCTTTAAATACTGTCAGTCTGCCCTGGCCCGGTGGCTCGGTTGGCTGGAGCGATGTCTGTACATCAGAAGGTTGAGGGTTCGATTCCTGGTCAGGGCACATGCCTGGGTTTTAGGTTTGATCCCCAGTTGGGGCATGTACGGAAGATAACCGATCTATGTTTCTCTCTCACCCAATGTTTCTGTCTCTCTCTCCCTTCTTCTCTCTCTAAAAATCTATAAGTCTGTTTCAGTATAGTTTCCTGGCTCAGTATAGTTTAGATTATTTTATTTTATTATGTAATCTTCCTGATTTGTTCTTTTGATTATACTTAACAGAGGTTTTCAAGGCAAGTAATTAGCAAACATATGTTAGGTACCTATTATGTCTGATAAATATGTTTTTGGTACATGTTCTTTACCATGAAAGCATTTATAATCTAAGCTAGTTGTCATGTAGGCAGAATCCTTTGAAAATTATTTGCCGGTCTTGTATGTTAGATTTTAAACACTATAGTTTTTTTAACCTTTTAACATCCAAACTTGTTTCATAGGAAAAATACATATATATTTATAATTTAATTTCCAGAATTTATTTTTAAAAATATATTTTTATTGGTTTTAGAGAGGGAGGGAGAGGGAGAGAGATAGAAACATCAATGATGAGAGAGAATCATGGGTCAGCTGCCTCCTGTATGCCCCCTACTGGGGATTGAGTCCGAAACTGAAGCATGTGCCCTGACTGGGAATCGAACTGTGACCTCCTGGTTCATAGGTCAACATTCAACCACTGAGCCACGCCAGCTGGGCAGGAATTTATTTTTTATTATTAATCTAATTTATTGGTAAGGCGCTGAATGACTTCCTCTTAAATACATTATTTTATTTAATCTTCACAGCTACCAGTCCTTTACAGTGGGGGCATCTTTCTCAGTTGGCATGAGTTAAATTACAGACGTTGGCTTTTACTTTAAAAAGACCACGAATGCCCCTTGCCTTCCATAACATCCACATCTCTTTAGCAGGATAATTGCTAGCCATCGATATTATGCTTTTTGACATTTACATTAAAAATAAAAATTAGCTAATTTGTAAGCTCTAAGGTCTCAGAAAGACAGCTCATTCCTCTTTCACACCTGTTAATGGCTCTATTAGAACGCTGAAGTGGCTGATTAAGTGAAGTGCAGTGTCAAAGGCGGGCTGTCTCTCTGTGAGTCCGTCTCTGTGACTTATGGAAGCGCGACTCCAGGATCGTGTCTGCCTGGCGGCCCTGAAGTCAGCTCTTACCATCCATCAAGTCGCAGCGCGTGTGCATGAGAAGTATCAGACCAGGCGGGCCATCCCGCTGCCGTCACAGAGCTGCCTGGAAAACAGGTTCACTGTTACGTCCTTGGCGTTACTTCTGCTTGTTCCCGTCCCACGTCCTCGGCCAGGTGCGTGGCCTGAATGGGCCCTGTCCCCTGAGCTCTGCCTGCGGCATCGGACAGCAGCGCCCGAGTCCGATGGTGGGACAGCCAGGACCCACGTGTGATCGCGTAAGAAGGTGGTGTGCATTGCTGGAGAATCAGAATCCCCTATTTTTTCTTCTTATTTTTTTTATTTAAAAGTATATTTTTTAAAAAATATCTTTTATTGATTTCAGAGAGGAAGAGAGAGATAGAAACATCAATGATGAGAGAGAATCATTGATCGGAAGCCTCCTGCACGCCCCCCACTGGGGATCGAGCCTGCAACCCCAGCATGTGCCCTGACTAGGAACCGAACCGTGACCTCCTGGTTCCTAGGTGGACGCTCAACCACTGAGCCACGCCGGCCGGGCACTTAGAATACGTTTTAAACTTGGGGACAAGGCGCCATGTGAGGGTTCAGTGGGAGAGGAGATGGAGAAAGATGGGGTGCACATCATTTCCAGGAGCAGGGCATGTGGGTGAGGACCTAGAATTTGTTTCCTGAGACCCCCTGCAGCTTTTACCTGGCCCCTGAACTGGGCACTGGGGTCTCCGGGCCTCAGACTGAAGCCTGCACTGCCTTCGTCGCTGGCTGACCCAGGCCTGGCCTGGGGCTAGGTTAGGGTGGGCTCCCCGTGGCTCCCCTCCTTGCTTTAGGGGTGCAGTGCGGGCTGCTGCTGAGGAGGCCTCCTCCCCTGTAGTTAGTCTCGGGCCCCCCTGGTCACAGGAAGCAGGCTGCGTGAGTGAGGCCTTGGGGAGGAGTGGAAGTATTTCTGTCGTGAGAAACAATAACTGTTTAGAGAGGCGGCAGGAGTTCATCGCGCCTTGTGTAACCAGTTTTCTAGGACGCGGCGAGGACCACTGTCGCTTGCCGGCTGAGTGGCTGTGGCCCGGGTGTCCTGAGACCCTTTATTCCCCGAGTTTCAGGGCCGCCTGCTCTGGAACTGAGCGCCGTGTGTGCAGTCGGACCGGCCTCTGCTGACTGCACGGGGACCTCAGAGACGGGTCCCGTTATGTCATCCGGCAGGCGTCTCTTAAATTTAGGTTGTGCCCGGCCAGCGTGGCTCAGTGGTTGAGCATCAACCTATGAACCAGGAGGTCACGGTTTGACTCCTGGTCCCCAGTAGGGGGCGTGCAGGAGGCAGCTGATCCATGAGTCTCTCTCATCATTGATGTTTCTATCTCTCCCTCTCTCTTCCTCTCTGAAATCAATAAAAAAATATTTGAAAAAAAAATGTGGGTTGTCATCTCTTTTAGGAAATTACACAAACAGAGACCCTCAGGCAAAAAACCACACACAACGAAAACCAGCAAAAACCCAGCTCCAGACAGTATGGGGTTGGTTCTCAGGCAACCCAGCAACCCAGTTGCCTCAGCAGGTCACACTCAGCCCCTGGTTACAGCCGGCACGGCATCTGCCCGGATGAGGCAATCCTGCCCTCAGAGTGTGGAGTTATCAGAAGAAGCTGGAAATACTTCATTGACAATAAAAGGGAGTGCATTTTTGGCCCTAACCTATTAGGGAGGGGAACTGGTATAAAAAAGTTGATTTCAAAATTTCTGTTTTCAGGATCTACTTTATTATTATTCTGCTTAATATAGCACAGCACAGATGTGCAAACAAATGCTTTTTATTTTATTTTTTTAAAATATATTTTTATTGATCCCAAGAAGAAGGGAGAGGGAAGAGAAAGATAGAAACATCAATGATGAGAGAGAATCATGGATCGGCTGCCTCCTGCACGCCCCCTGTTGGGGATCAAGCCTGCAACCCGGGCCTGTGCCCTGACAGGGATTTGAACCGTGACCTTCTGGTTCATAGGTTGATGTTCAACCACTGAGCCACGCTGGCCGGGCAAACAAATGCTTTTTAATTCTTTTTTACTCTTATCACCAGCGGTACGAGTGTGTATCATGTTTATAGCTCCTTCCAGACCTCAGCTTCAGGCCCCCAGCACCCCTGGCCAGCTCCCCCTGGGCCCAGGGTTTTGCTTTGGGGCCAGTTCAGGGCCAGGGTGCCGCTCGGAAGGCGGTAAATGCCGGCGCGGATTCTTGCCCAGGATTCTGGCAAGAGCCCTGCTTACACGCAAGTGTTTCCTTTCCGATCACTCGTACTTTCCTTGTTGTACGTTTTCATCTGATAAGTGTGAGTCACACGCATTCTGGAAGCTGCTCCTTATCTTGGACAGGAGATGCCGAGGTAGATACGGCTGCGATGAATGGTGTGTGGTTCCTCTGAGCCAGGCGCTTCTGCAGAGCCCTATCATTGTGTCCTGTGAGGACAGTCCCTTCCGCGGAGGCTCAGTCAGGCCTTGCACAACTCTGGTCCGTGGCTCTGCTCAGCGCTGCAGCTGGGCACGGAGGGGTGGTCTCAGCCCCCCGGGGGGGCAGTCCCGCTCCAGGCTGCGCACCTTCGCCAGCCTCTCGGAAGCCCGCACAGCGCTCCCCACTGGGGCAGGCCCAGAGGGGCGCGCAGCATGGCTGGTGGGGTTCCCGGGATTGGGAGCACGTTGGATCTGATCGTGCACAGAAGACGCTGCAACTTCCTGCAGCAGGTAACCATCCGCCTTGGGCCAGCATGCTCCCTGGCAGAGCTTCCTGGAAAGCGGTTAGCGTTCTGCTGTCCCGAGTCCTCCTGCCAAAGTGGTGCATTCGGGGGGATGCAGGGGGGACGCAGCAGTGGGCCGGGCCGCGGGACACTCATTGGCTGTCACCTGCCTCGCCGTCGGCGGCTTCCCGCGGAGGCTCTGCTCCAGGTGACCACCAGCAACTCCATTTCTTACTTCAAACAGAGTATGTCATCCGAATCCAGGACCCCCAACTCCATGCTGTTCCATTCCAGGTTTTCTTTTTTAATATATTTTTATTCAGAGAGGAAGGGAGAGGGAGAGAGAGAGAGAGAAACATCCATGATGAGAGAGAATCATGGATCAGCTGCCTCCTGCAGGCCCCACACTAATCGAGACCGCAACCTGGGCACGTGCCCTGACCAGGAATCGAACCGTGACCTCCTGGTTCCTAGGTCGATGCTCAACCACTGAGCCACACTGGCTGGGCTCTTTTCTTTAAGCATATTGATTGGAAGAAAACGGTCATTGCCTGCACAGCTCATTCTGAGGGTACGTTCAATCTAAACGTGGTCCCTGCCCCACTGGGGGTTGGTTTAGACCGTTTATCTGAACGCTGGGATTCTGCAGGAAACGGGAGGCGATTTCGAGGCCTCAGCCCCGGGGAGTGTGGGGCGAGCTTGGTGCGCCGGAGAAAGTGTCCAGACCCGCCTTCTCTCCTCCCTGGGGAAGGTGACAGCTGAAAAGAGTCAGGTTCGCCAGGGGCAGCAGTGACCTGAGTGGGGAGCCGTGTGCTCTGACCTTCACCTGTCCTTGGTGCTTGCTTCCCTCTGCTGGGGACGGGGAGGGCTGGAGGGGGTGGGGAGGGCTGGAGGGAATGTTATTTTGGGTTGACACTTTTTGCTACATCTTCAATTGTCCTTAGGGACCCAGACCCTTTTGTCCTTTATGGTTTAGCCTTTTGAGCCAGTTTCTTAGAGTTAGGCCGGCCTTCTCTGCCCTGGGCTTTGTGCTCGTTGGACTGGAAATTGAATGAGATGGGGCGAGGGCTCTTTGTGTGAATGAAAGGGGCAGTGACAGGAGAGACACGGGACCCAGCTCGACCCCTCGCTAGCCGCCACCAGGGACCCCATCAGCAGGGTGGCATTGTGCTGAGGGACAGGGCGGCTTTGTGCCGAGGGACAGGGCAGGTGGAACTGGGCGGCCAGGTGATGCTTGGGGAGGGCAGACCCTCCCTTAGTCAATGGGAACCAGGCATGGCCAAGGTCAGCCGCCTGTCCTTCAGAACGCGCACCTGCCTGGTGTCTCTTTTGTGTCTGCCCAGACTTGGTCGCACTTTGGCGTCATAGTCACGGGAGAAGGGGGGTGCATTTGAAAAGCCACAGATGGGGCGGCCCGGCCCAGAGGTTCTGATTTGGGTGGAACGGGTGCGGCCTGCGCTTCCCAGAGCCCTTCAGTGGTTCTGACCTGTAGCCTGGCCTGAGCCTCACCTGCTAGCAGGGCCACGTATGGGAGGACCCCCTGCGGGGACCGCCTGCCCGCAGGCCGCCTGCGGGAGCTGGACCACCTGCGGGAGGCGGGCGCCCTTGTTCTCGGAGCATCTGGTTATCCAGGATCTCGGGGACTTGAACTTTCAGAGGCCCGGTGGCATTGGGTGATTTCAGGAGCGGTTCTGACTGCATCTCAGGAGACTCGGCCGAGACTGTGGTGAGAACACGGAGCTGTGGACGTTCCCGAAACCTCCGAGGGGTGGGAAGGAGGAGGCTGCGAGGCAGGATTGAACGTGGCTCCTTGTAGTGCTGGTCCCAGGCGTTGCTCCCAGGACGAGCACGAGGACGGAACTTTCGGGAACAAAAGGGAGATGGACACCATCGCTGCAGACGGAGCTCTTAGATGCGTGATGAGGAGGGAGGGTCGGGTGAGGACCCCTGTCAGGCTCCCCAGGGGGACCCCAGCCCCCGCGGCTGGCTCCAGGGTCATGTGCCTTCCCCTCTCCCAGCACCAGCTGCTCATTTTTATTCTCACTCTCTCCACACAGCCCCTCCCCCACCGAGCACGTGGTAGCCTGGCTGCATTCCCCGCTCCCTCGCGTCTGTTTTATCTTCGCTTTTTATGTTATCAGCGCTGGGGAAGTGAGAGGCAGGCTCTGTGAGTCTGTTCTTATCGGGATGCGATGAGGTCATTGACAGATGGGAGGGGCTGGGCCTTGAGAAACGGGGGCTGGACCCGTCTTGGGGGCCAGAGGGCCAGAGATCGCTAGAGGGTTGGAGGTCAGGGAAGCAGCTGAGCAGGGCCTTGTGAGGGCCTGGGCTTGCCTGGTGGTTGGCATTGACCATCAGGTGACCTAGACGGTGCCGCCCAGACAGGGTCCCTGCCCCTGCCGTGCCCACAGAGAATGAGCGCCCCCTTGGTCAGGGGGTCCAGCTGTTGGCTCTCTGAAAGCCAGTTTTCCTCCAGATCCTCATTCCAGCCCCGTGCGTGTTGCTCGTTTCCCGCGGAGGTGTGTATTTTGAATGGGATATCTTTCTTCTGCTCTCTGTGTTGCTGAGAATTTCAGTCTTTTCATTTTATTTTGACAACTTGTTGGGAAATCCTTGCCACTTTGCTAACGTTCGAGATGCCTAGCAACGTGTTAGAGAATGTTTGCAGCGCTTCTCTCTCATTATTTCAGCGAACCCGTAATACGTCATTTTATGAAAAGCACCCTAGAGACAGGAAGTCAGCTCTAAGAGTTATTTTGAAATTCCTTATTCTACAGAGCTACATTTTTTAATTTAAATATTTTTTTTTTTATTGATTTTAGAGAGGAAGGGAGAGGGAGAGAGAGATAGAAACTTCAATGATGAGAGAGAATCGTTGATCGGCTGCCTCATGCACGCTCTCCACTGGGGATCGAGCTTGCAACCTGGGCCTGTGCCCTCGACTGGGAATCGAACCGTGACCTCCTGATCCACAGGACAATGCTTAACCACTGAGCAACACTGTCCAGGCTTTTTTTTTTTTAATCCTCATCTAAGGATATGTTTATTGATTTTAGAGAGAGAGGAAGGAGGGAGAGAGAAACATCTGTGTGATAGAGAAACATCAATTGGTGGCCTCCTGTATTTGCCCCAACTGGGGATCAAGCCCGCAACCTAGGTATGTGCCCTAATAGGGAATCACACCTCTGGACAGGACAACGCTCCAACCATCTGAGCCTCCGGGCTGGGGCTCCTTGCTTCTCTTAAAACTGTTCCTGTGTTTAAGGGCGCCATGTGAGAGGCAGGGGTTCGAGCAGCCCCTGGAACAGCCTGTCTGCAGAACCATTTTGCAGCTGGAGTCTGAGTTTCCTAAGTAACCTGACTCACCTGCGTGTGTCCCGCCCTGGGGTTGGGCTGCTATTAAAACGGAGAATCTCACCTTGGCCGGTTTGGCTCAGTGGATGGCGCATCGGTTCGATTTCCGGTCAAGGGCACATGCCTGGGTTGCAGGCTCAGTCCCCAGAGCGGGCCATGTAGGAGGCAGCCGATCCATGATTCTCTCTCATCATTGATGTTTCTCTCTCTCTCTCCCCTTCTCCCTTCCTTTCTAAAATCAATAAAAATAAAAATTTAAAAACAAAGCAAAAAAACTGAGGATCTCTTGAGGTTAAGAATGAAAGGAACCGATTTCTTCATTACTTACAACCAACTTGCTCCCTCTTCCATTTCCCTCGTTCTGCGACAGAAAAGGATGAAATGCAGGATTTAAGGAGAGAGTGGAATTTTCATTTGTCCCTTTTTGGTGAGCCTAGGAGAAGTACAAACTCAAGTTGGAAATATTAGCGCTCATTTTTATTTTATATTAAGAAGTTAGTCTTGCCAGTTTTCTAGGGAAAGAATAAAAAGGCTCTGAAAAAAAATTTTTTTTTTTCAATTCCAGGAACCTTATCGGCGACCAAGGTTTTGGTTAACAATGAACATTCCCTGTTTCGATGACTCAGAGCTCCTTAGTCTCCCGATGCCTCGAGGCCAGCGGTCCAGGACAGTATGCTGACTCAGCTTTTGTCACATGTCACTTACAAACCAGAAATGATTCTGATTTTAAACCAGCAGGAGAACTGTCTTCCTTTCGGAGAGAATATGACGGTTATTGTTGAGACGTGAACATAGCGGTGGGCACAATCCTATCCCCAAATAAAGACCCTTTAAAGAGAAGTGGCAGGTCCCCCCCTCTCCCCCCCACTCAGCTGGGCCCGGCGAGCTGTGTTTACCTCCGGAGATGGAGGGAAAGCGATTGTCGCTGGCAGATCCGGGAGTAACCTCTCACCCCGGCCAATTCCTCAGCGGCCCCTATCCGTGCCGCTTCCCGTTTTAATTCCGACAGTAAGTGTCTGCAAATGTGGGTGCTAAATATTCCTCCTGCTATCAGACTGCGTGTGCGCGTGCCTGAGGACGGATGGCTCTGCATTCCTTGCTCCTTCCCTGGCTCGGGTGGTCTATTTTCAGGAGTAAGTGACTGGAAATAGAATGCAGCCCTCTTTGTCCCTGATCCCGGCGGCCCCTTTCCCGCAGGGGTTCATGGGAGAGAAGAGACAGGGCCCAGGTCACTGACTCAGAGGACCGTACCCCGACAGCACCCTTGGGAGTGGCCCCTGGTGGCAGGTGGTGCCTAGAGGCCCACGCTATTACCGTCTTAACTTTTATTTCTTAATAGATTCCTAGTACCTTAAACATTAAAACATGAGAGATGGCCCGGCCGGCGTGGCTCAGTGATTGAGCATCTCTCTATGAACCAGGAGGTCAGGGTTTGATTCCTGGTCAGGGCACATGCCCGGGTTGTGGGCTTGATCCCCAGTAGCGGGGCGTGCAGGAGGCAGCCAATCCATGATTCTCTCTCATCATTGATGTTTCTCTCTCTCTCCTTCTCCCTTCCTCTCTGAAATCAATAAAAACGTATTTCAAACAAACAAACAAACACACACGAGAACCGACTTTGGGTCCTGTCTGGGGCCCAGTTGGCTCAGCTCTCCCCTGTCAATCGCTCGGGTAGAAATAACCTGTTTGTTGGCAGCGGGTTGGCAGTGGTTTGGCGCCAGGGCCCGGGAGGATTTCCCTCGTTCCCACGAGGGCCAGCGCTTCCTCCTCTCGGAGCTCCTCGGGGGGAGCGGAAAGCGGAAAGAGAGCCACGTCAGGGGTGAAGGGCAGCAGGAGCCGCAAGAGGGAAGCTTCCAGACAAAAGCCAGAGGCAGGCGTGCCGGACAGGCCGTCCCGCAGGTCACAGGGTAAGCCAGCTCTGCCTGAAGCCACACCTGGACACAGCCCATCCCTGCGCCCCCATGGGCACAGCTGGCCTGGGAGGGCTTCTGGGCAGGTCCCAGGCTCCCTGCTGTCCTGTCGGGTCCACTTGGAGCTCTGAGCTCCCACCCCCACCCAGCGCCCACCTGGCCCGGCTGCTGCCCTGCACCCAGGACCCTCCAGTGCCCACCTGGCCCGGCTGCTGCCCTGCACCCAGGACCCCCCAGTGCCCACCTGGCCCGGCTGCTGCCCTGCACCCAGGAACCCCCAGCACCCACCTGGCCTGGCTGCTGCCCTGCACCCAGGACCACCCAGTGCCCACCTGGCCCGGCTGCTGCCCTGCACCCAGGACCCTCCAGTGCCCACCTGGCCCGGCTGCTGCCCTGCACCCAGGAACCCCCAGCACCCACCTGGCCTGGCTGCTGCCCTGCACCCAGGACCACCCAGTGCCCACCTGGCCCGGCTGATGCCCTGCACCCAGGACCCCCCAGTGCCCACCTGGCCCGGCTGCTGCCCTGCACCCAGGACCCCCGAGCACCCACCTGGCCTGGCTGCTGCCCTGCACCCAGGACCCCCCAGTGCCCACCTGGCCCGGCTGCTGCCCTGTACCCAGGACCCCCCAGCACCCACCTGGCCCAGCTGCTGCCCTGCACCCAGGACCCCCCAGGGCCCACCTGGCCTGGCTGCTCTGCACCCAGGACCCCCCAGTGCCCCCTCAGCCCCCCCCCCAGGCCCCCCTGCCCCAGGAGCAGCACAGAAGGGGCGAGGAAGAGCAACAGCAGCACCGGCCTCGTCAGTCACATGCGCCAGGACGGTCCCGGTGCCCGGTGTGGAAAATCTCTGTGCTCTTCTTAACCCCTCCCTGAAATATAAACAGCCGAATTATTTTCCAGTTTGGCCAAGGAAGCGGAGGGTCACATGGGAAATATTTTTGTAACAGGCAGAGTTACTCAGTCTGGGGTTGCGAAGTCTTTCCACACAAACACACTTGGCTGTTTTCTCACTGGGGCTGATGCTGCACACACAGGGCGCTGGAGGGGCGGGCAGGGCAGGAGAGATGGCGCGCACTCTGCTCCCCCCAACCCCCCAGAAACAAACCTCCGCCCACAGGAACCCTGTTCCGACTCTTAGTGGCTTGTCTTCTGAGCTGACAGCTAACTTGATCAACATTTCAAACCTTTGTTTGTCCTAACCTGTACTGAGGACACACACAGACTAGCCCTCCCCGCTCCTATGGGCTATTGTTTTTTCTCTAAAAAAATATTTTCATTGATTTCAGAGAGAAAGGGAGAGGGAGGGAGAGAGAGAAACATCAGTGATGAGAGAGAATCGCATATCGGCTGCCTTCTGCACGCTCCACACTGGGGATTGAGCCTGTAACCCTCTGGGTATTCTTGATATAAATCTTTGCTCTGACTAGTCTGCCTGGTAGACCCCTGAAATAGAGGAGGGAGAGTGGGGATGGGAGAGGAGGTGGTATGCTCCCCAGTGGGCAAGGGGCAGAGAAATGGAATTCCATGGTGGGGGCCAGGCCAGCATCACGGACATTTAGGGCAGAGATGGGCCTCGTGTGTGGCTATGGGGTCGTAGCCCCAGAGTAGATGGTTTTTGAGCTGCTGTGGCGTGTGCGTTTAGCTGGGCAAGTATAGTTTCAGGAATTAGAAACGATTTCCCCTTCTCTTAAGCTGTTGTGCTCTCCTAGGGATAATGAGACTTAAAATTGTCCCTGTGCCTCAAGCTCCTGGGAACGAGAGGGTCGCCTGACTGCTTAGCCATCTCCTGGGTTCAGTACAGCCGATGTGTCCTGAGATTCGCACGGGGAGGCTGTGGGATTCACAGGGAATTGAGGGACGACCTAGGCGCAAAGCATCCATGTCCCGAATCCAGGGGAAGACCGGTCTTCGCCCACTGAAGTGTCTGACAACCGGTTTATTTGTAGATTTTTCCTGGGATATTTTTAGAACTTAGTAGCTCATCTTAGGCTTCTAATTATTTTGACTGTACTCTGAAGGGTACAGAAAAGTGAAACTGGAAAAAACACACACACAAAACCCTGCAGAGCTCAGCCAGCTGAATGTCACTATGGTAATTAATTGGCAGGTAATCAATAATTCAGTGAGAAGTCGCCCAGCCAATGGTGGCAAAGACAGAGCAGTGAATGTGGGAGCGTGCACGAGCAGCGTGAGCTAATTGGGTACATTTACATACGGTGTGACTGCGGTGTCACCCGAGGCTCGTCATCCGGGACACTTAGAGATGAATGGAGGCCCCCCACCCCCCCACGTGTAAACGCTTTAACCATTTGTCTGTCCCTAAAGAGAAGCCGTGTGGCTTCAGGAATTCAGATGGAGCTGCTGTGTGCAGTCACTCGATGGCTCAGAAACTTCAGCTCACCTGCCGCCCTTCTCGCTTACCTTCACTTCCTGTGGGAGCGGCCTTCAGAACGGTCCATGAAGGTCCCGATTCTCAAATGCTTCTCTTAGGGCTTCTTGACACTCTTAAAAATTGGAGAGGGCAGGTGAGATGGAGAGGTAGAGTGAAGAACTTCCAGGGGGTGTCAGCGGCTGCGTCCCGATCACCTGAATCGGCGCCTGGCATGGCACTCAAGAAATACACTGAGTGGCCAGATTATTATGATCTCTGATCACGTAGTAATCTGGCCACTCAGTGTGTGTGTGTGTGTGTGTGTGTGTGTGTGTGTGTGTGTGTGTGTGTGTATTAGAGGCCCGGTGCATGAATTCGTGCATGGGTGGGGTCCATCCAGCCAGGCCAGGGGGAGGGGACATGGGCGGTTGGCCGGCCTGCCTGCTGGTCGAACTCCTGGTCGAGGGGACCATTTGCATATTAGCCTTTTATTATATAGGATAGACACTGAGTGGCCAGATTATGATGCGTTCAGAGATCCTAATAATCTGGCCACTCAGTGTAGATGTAGCAGTTGGAATAATTCGAGTGAGAGCAAAGCGCTCATGTTATAAATCTAGTAGGTTCTTAACAGTCAGATTAATCAAGGTACTTTCTTTCTTGTGTTAGGAACGTAGTAAATAGGTGTGAAGCAGCTGCGCAGCCCCTCCCCACGCTATCCCGGGAGCCCCGAGTCTTCCTTAGCTACCCTGGCCCTTGTAGGCCTGTCTCCTGTCCCATCAAGGGCCCTGGCACCAGGCAGGGCTACTCGGACCGTTATCACTGCAGCCTGGGCCGATTTTAGCTCAAAACGCTGACCTGTGCATTCCCTGCTCGGAGATGCGCCGGGGGTAAGGACAGAACTAGGCTGGGTGTGAAATTGATTCGGCTGTTTGTGTCACCAGCTCCTATTCTCCCAGTGGGTTTTTTTGCATCATAACTAGGTGGCCAGGCAGTTTATTTTGTTTTCTGTGTGAAGTACCGAAAATGAGTTCTGCTTGGAAAGGTGTTTGTGCCTAAAAGAATTCCTTGTCGTTTCTATCCATGCGTTTCTTTGTTCTTAAAATAAATCTTTATCTCAGGGGTCGTGCGGACTAACGCACACGCTTCTGGGTTAGAACTGCTGCCTTTGTCTTTTTGGTCTGTTGGTTATAAATTTAAGGTGTTCGGGATAGCTGGAGTTGATATTTTTGCCCCATTTTATTTTTCTCTTCTGTTTTCTGATTTAAAAAAAATTATGTTAAAATACGTTTTTATTGATTTCAGAGAGGAAAGGAGAGAGAGAGAGAGGGAGAGAGAGAGAGAGAGAGAGAGAGAGAGAGAGAGAAACATCAATGATGAGAGAGAATCACTGATCGGCTGCCTCCTGCACGCCCCCCACTGGGGATCGAGCCCGCAATCTGGGCACCTGCCCTGACCGGGAATTGAACTTTGACCTCCTGGTTCATAGGTTGATAATCACTGAGCCACCCGGCCGGGCCAGTTTTCTGATTGTGTGTGTGCTGCTATGCGGGATCTCCTGGGAACTTAGGATAAACACTCAGGTTGGATGGAGCGGGGCTCACAGAGCCTCTGAGGTGGGGTCGGGCTTCTGTCAACTGCTCTTTTCCTTAGAAACCCCCAGTCGCAGAGGCATCGCGGCGATGAAGGCTTGTCTGGGTAAAATGAAAATGTCTGATCAAATATTAATAAGGACTTTATTGGATGCCTGCTCCCGAGTTGGGGACGAGAGCAGCCCCGACATCTATCTTATGACTGTCTTTCTAACTGACTTCGCCGTGACCAAACTGTCAGGGCCGCGTGGTGTGGGCAGGACCCGAGTGCGACCCACGCCCCTGCCTTGTCATCTGCTCAGCAAACAGCTTGAGAGGAGCCGGGGCTGGGCCCGCTCTCATGGGGATTTTCCTGGATGAGCCCAGGAAGCCACGCGCAGTCAACACAGCCTCCTTTTCCTGCCGCCTTTGTTGTGACACGTGAATCCAGGCCTGTCCCCTGCCCGGTTTTCTTTCATGGCTGTTGTGTTCGAGGCGCCTCCTTTCCCAGGCCGGCTCATCTCATTTGTCCTGCTTCGGGCCTGGGAAGGGTTCCATTCAGCTCAAGCGCCCGAGTAGCTGTATCATCACCAAACCTGCCTTTCTGCCTCCGCCCCCCTCCCTTCCTGTGGGAGCTGCCATGTGCGTGCTCCGTACCCGCCTGCTGCTTGTCCCCTTCATTGAATTGTTAAGAGTAGGGGTGCGCTGTTCTGGAGGACGGGTCGGCCAGAGCTTCCTTCCTCCTTTATTCTCCATGTGTGTTTCATTGTTGTATTTTTTAAAAATATACTTTTATTGATTTCAGAGAGGAAGGGGGGGGGAGAGAGAGAGAGAGAGAGAGAGAGAGAATGATCAATGATGAGAGAGAATCACTGATCGGCTGCCTCCTGCACGCCCCCTACTGGGGATAGAGCCTGCAACCCGGGCATGTGCCCTGAATCGAACCGTGACCTCCTGGTTCCTAGGTCGATGCTCAGCCCCTGAGCCACCCCGGCCAGGGTCATTGTTGTATTTCTTTATCTCCGCTGTGTGCCAAGAGCTTCAGGCGTCACGCTGTTGGTTCCCTTGGAGTGGGAAGAGTTTTGGAGGCAGCGAAACAGGAAGGAAGGGAGAGGCGGAGAGAGGATGACAGAGAAGGATCGTCTTTGATCCATGTCCATTTATGCAAAATCATCCCGAACCCCCGGCCTGTCCACTTTTTCCCCCACTCACTTCGAAACTGAACCTCCTCCTGTGCGGGGTAACCAGGCCCACCTTGTTCTTCGGCGCTAGGATGACCGAGTCCATAGGTGAGCTTGTGAAGTATCTTTTACGGGGAGATAAAGGGTCTCAGCTGGAAATTAAGCATTATCCTCTAGAAAACTGTACCTTGCTGCCCACATTTATGACATTGTCGGCTGAAGGTCTAATGTACAGGTCCTGAGGACACAGGCGCTTTCTCCAGTACAGCAGGTAATCGCGATGGATGGTTATTAATTCTCTTTTATTCCATTTCCAATGGTTTCATTGTATTTCCCCCCCAAATTGTGTATCAGTCCTGTAAGTTAGCTTTGCGTGTCTACCCGTGTGTCCATGACATGAAGACCTACCTGGCAGTGGAGTCGATGCGCGATGGTCTAAAATCTGAGCTGAAATGGAAACGCGGCCTCACCATTCACTAAATGCTCAGCGCGCATCAGCGGATGCTGCCTCTTCCGCACACAGACCGCGGAGTGATTGTCGAGCTGCGCCGTCAGACGTGTTTCTTCTCTCCTCGCTGTGGTCAGGCCCGGAATAGGAAAATCTTTACCAATTTACTTTCCGCTTCTCCTTTCCTCCTGTCCGTTTGCCAGCTCATCGCAGATGTTCATCTGTGTTTTGCATAAATGATATGCAGTATGATTCACGAAACTCACCCAGTAACGGGTTCTGTCCCACTCAGTGTCAGAAAACGGACACAGCACTAGCAGCCACATGCCAGCTGGAAGATTCTACCTTTGCGGGCACCTGCAGTCACTCGTTTGTGTTTAGATTTTCCTACTTTATCACAGTTGCTGTTAGTACTTGTCCTTAAAATCCAGAATCTGCTCAATTTCACTAAGGTCATTTAAAAAAAACACACACACATTGTTATTGATTTCAGAAAGGAAAGAGAAGGAGAGAGAGAGAAACATCCATGATGAAAGAGAATCATGGATCGGCTGCCTCCTGCACGCCCCACACTGGGGATGGAGCCCGCAACCCGGGCATGTGCCCTGACCGGGAATCGAACCCTGACCTCCTGGTTCATAGGTGGACGCTCGACCACTGAGCCACGCCGGCCGGGCCACCCATATATTTTATTCTTTCCTTTCGTTGACTTGATGGATACTGTTGCAGGTGTACAACAGGTCCCCAGTTTGAAAATGGCACCGTGGCGCCATGGTGTTAGAACCGCGTTCCACCTGCGCGTTCAAATACCAGCGCTTCCAGTATGCGCATCCGCTCCTGGGTGCGCCTCAAGTGGGAGCAGTGGTCCGCCCGTAGCGTCCCAAATGCAGCGTCCCACTAAAGGGACGCTGTTTTCTTCTTTGGGATGTTTTGCCAGTCTCCACGGCGATGATACATAATGATGGGAGGAGGGAGGTAGCGGTGCCAAGTCCAATGTCCTCTCCTTTCCCGGATGGGTTTGCTCTGGGCGACGCACACGAATCCATGTGCACCCTTCTGCCAGTGACATTGACATTGTTCCTGCTTCCCACGTGAAAAGTGTGTCATCCGTCATGTTTCACACACGGGGGACAGGGGAGGGGTGGAAGCTCAGACAACCTCAGCCTTTTCGCTGCTCCGCCCGCTACCTAAGCAAGCGGAGAAACCACCCTTGGGTGTGAGCGAGTGGCAGGACCGGAGGGAGCGGCTGGCGAGGCTGGCGAGGCCGAATCAGGACTTGGTGGAAAGTTTGGGCTTTGCAGTCCTTGCTGGCGGCCGCAGTCTCTTCGCCCCAGTTCAGCAGGGGGCGTTGCTTCCTGGGAGCCCTCCTGATTTATCTCATGTGTGGGGAGTACTTGCCTGCACCCCATCAAGGCCATCCCAGGAGTCGTGGTAGTTTAGTTCTTTACTCCTGAAAGGTTAATGTCAGCCCTAGCTGGTCTGGCTCAGTGGATAGAGCGTCGACCTGCAGACTGAAGGGTCCTGGGTTTGATTCCGGTCAAGGGCACATGCCCGGGTTGCAGGCTCGATCCCCAGTGGGGGGCGTGCAGGAGGCAGCCGATCCATGATTCTCTCTCATCACTGATGTTTCTATCTCTCTCTCCCTCTCCCTTCCCCTCTGAAATCAATAAAAATATATTAAAACAAAAAAGAGAAAAACAGTCTTTTGAGCTGGATGGAATGTTTCTATTCTCAGTGGAAAGTAAATATTTGCCTTTACTCTCTCCGAGCCCTGTGCGCTGGGAAAACAGCTAAAGAGCCTGCTGGTGAGAAGAGGGGCCAGACCCCCGTCTGCCTGAGCCTCCCTGGGCATGTGAGGCGGGCCCCCTCAGCAGGGGGCGGGGACCAGGGATAGCCCTCCCCCCACCCCACCCCCAGGGCCCCAGGCTTCCTTGCTGGAGAAGACCTTGGCCTGCCCAAAGCTCACTCAGTTTTCTTTCTGAAGCCAAAACCAGGCACAAGACAATAGCCCGCGGCCTCATGTAAACCACCTGCTCTGTAGGAAGTGGGGCAAAGCTCTGGAGTCCCGGCCACTTGGAAAGTTTGTGGTTCCCTTTCCTGTCGGCAAACAAAGCAGCCGGGGAGCCCGGGGGCAGCCATTGTTTAGAGGATGTTTGCTGCCTCGGAGGAAGGAAAGGTCCTGTGCATTGTGCGGGTTACCGCATCCTTTAGGCGTCCTTTAAGGTCCCAGCGGCAGGGGAGAAAGGGACGAGGACACCCACGAAACAGGCTGTTGAATCAGGACTTGTAAAGGCTCATTGTGCCAATTCATTGATGATTTTGTAAAAAAGTGGCTTCTAAAATTCTGATGCTTTAGAGGACTTGAACTTCTATTTTTTCATTTTTTAAATACGTTTCTATGGATTTTTAGAGAGGGATAGAAATATCAATGATGAGAGAGAATCGCTGATCGGCAGCCTCCTGCATGTCCCCTACTGAGAATCGAGCCTGCAATCCAGGCATGTGCCCTGAGCGGGAATCGAACCGCGACCTCCTGATTCATAGGTTGATGCTCAACCACTGAGCCACACCGGCCAGGACTTAAAAATTGGCTCAGACATCTGCACGTTCCTGCCTCAGATAAAAGGGCCACTGTGTGAGTGTAGAGGTGGGTGAGGGGGCCCAGGCTGCTGCCCTGGCAGAGGAGTGGGCATGGCTGGTGTGCCCGCCCTGGGAGAGGCCAGGAGAGTGCGGGGCAGGGATCACACTCGCCGCTCCCTTCAGGGCCCAGTCGGCTGGTCTAATCACCAAACCTACGTGAGACAGATTAACAGATAAAAGAACAAAGCTTAGTTTTCTGTGTATGTTGGGGAGCCCCACATACGTGGAGGTGTGGAGGTTCCGAGACAGACAGGGGAAGTGATGCATGGTGAGCTAAGGCCGAGGGTCACCTTGGGCTGCAGAGGGGAGGGGAGGGGGGCGTTGCAGCAGGAAGAGCAGATGCTCAGTAGGATATTTAGCAGTTTGCCTATCCTGTAGAGAGGTCAGACGTGTTATTTCTGGTGATAGCTCTTATCATAAGGGGCAGGGCTCCTAATTTAAATTCTCCCAGGTCTTTAAGAGGAGGCAGAAGTTTCCCTTGAGCCCCCAGGGTCTCCGTGGCCTTTGGCTCAAAATAGTCCGCAGGCCTCAGAGGGGTGGCTCGTTCTGCCCCGGAGAGGAGGAAGGTGGTGGAGGGAGGGGGTGCAGGAGGTCAAAGCTCCTGGATGCTACTCAGCTGCCTCTGCTTGGGGCCATTGGTGTCACCTTAAATACCTTCCCCCGACATAGACCAAAGACAGAGCCAGCTGTTCCCTGATTGCTGCTCACAAACACTGCCTTTTCTGTAATACAGGAGGTGGGAGGGCTTGTGAAGGAGCAGCGAGGAAGTCACATCTCCTGCCACCGTTGGTTTCTGGCCTCAGAGTCTCCAAAGCACATCTCCATCCTCCCCTCCAAGTGTGCGTGGGTGTGCCTGCACACGTGCACGTGTACACACACACACACACACCCCACGCGCGCACACCTTTGAAGGATGAGTTACATGCATTGTGGCCCTTTAAGTACTTACTTCAGCGTGTATTTCTTGAAAATATCGATATACACGTAGTTAACAATAGTTCAGTGATCAAGTTAGGATACTTGAATGCGGATTCATCACTTCTACCTACTCTGTTATTTGCATTCTGACCCAGAGTGTCCTATCATGTCGTTCCCTGCCCTACAGGGTCCAGGCTGAGGTCAGGCCCTGCAATTTAGTCCTTAGGTCTCTTGATCGTCTTTATTTCCACAGCCTGGGTTGTTCACGTGGTGGTGCAGAATATTGTAGTGCTTCGCCCACCTGGTTAGTCTCCCAGCAGGTCTTGAGGTAGGTATTGCTGGCCACGTTTTATAAATAAGGAAACTGAGGCCCAGGGAGGTCAGATGACTTGCTCAAGGTTAGACCTCACCCTGGGCCCCCAGGGCTGGTGATGTCAGGAGAAGGTTAGGTCATGGGGGAGTCTTATCTCACCGAGACTTCAGGATGCCATTCCACTTTCTGCAGGCAGATAAGAGAAGAACCAGAAGGACGGGTTTGTCCAATCACATCGATAGCATCTGCATCTCCATGTTTTGACCATTCATAAAGTTGAACATACTGCTATTCTATAAGACCAGACAGAATCCTAACAAACCTTTAAGAATGTGGCCAAGAACGCTATGAGACAGTTCTTGTACGTCCTCATACTCAAGTGGATGCTGGGTGACTGACCTACCCATGGCCCGAAGCCCCGCCGGAAGTACCCAGCCCCTCAGAGCACAGTGGGAAGCCAGGTGATTGGTCCTGAGGGTCTGATTAGTTGAATCTTCAATGTAAGCACCTTCTTAGTTGGTTTGTTTGCTTATTTATTTAAAATATATTTTATTGATTTTTTTAACAGAGAGGAAGAGAGAGGGATAGAGAGTTAGAAACATTGATGAGAGAGAAACATCGACCAGCTGCCTCCTGCACACCCCCAACTGGGGATGTGCCCGCAACCGAGGTACATGCCCTTGACCGGAGTCGAACCCGGGACCCTTCGGTCCACAGGCCGACACTCCATCCACTGAGCCAAACCGGTTAGGGCTATTTATTTCAAATAGTATGTTTTTTTGGTTTCAGAGAGGAAGGGAGAGGGAGGGAGAGAGAGATAGAAACATCAATGATGAGAGAGAATCCTTGATGGGCTGCCTCCTGGGGATGGAGCCCACAATCCGGGCACGTGCCCTTGACCGGAAGCGAACCTTCTGGTTCATAGGTCGATGTTCAACCACGGAGCCGCGCCGGCCGGGCAGCAGCTTCTTAGTGACAGCGGTGATGCTGCCTGACCTTGGACAGGGGCCTGTGACTAATGTGGAAGTCGGTCTGTTGGGGATTGTCCTTACGGAGTGTTTAAGGTACAAGGCCAGATGTTGTGTGTCTCCCACCGTGTTGTTCTGTGAAAACCGCTCAGGCCGCATTGCAGAGACGCAGTTCTGCACATCCCCGTGCGGAGAGCTGCTGCACCCTCCGCCCGGGGACCGGGGAGCCAGCAGGGCGCTCTCAGAGCACAATGCAATTCCGTAGCTGGAGCCTCAGCGCGCTCTTGTTTTCGCCCCTCTGTTTGTTTTATTAAACATTTCTCCGGGGAAGACATCAGCGGAAGGTTTCATAAAGGAAGCATTCAGCGAGGAACAATGGTTGTGGAGCGATTTTGATTCGGAAGTAAAATAACTGGTTTTCCTCGATAACGGCACTTTTCCTTGGAAATGAGCCAGCGAAGGCTGAGAACTGCGCTCGGGAGTCCGGGAAATTCGGAAGGGCCCCACGTTTGATTATCAGGGTGCGATCATCACCTCCACGTCCATTTCAGTAGGTGGGGGCAGGACCCCAAGGCTCAGGTCCCTCCTGCCCCTCCCCCCTTCCCTATGGGCTGTCGGGTTTGCTGTGGTCATGAGGGGCCGGGATGAATCCAGGGCAGGCAGGGAACGCAGGGGCTGGGGCGCAGCCCGCTAGGATGGTTGGCATCCTTTTCCACTCGCAGTCTATTGTTTGGCATTGTAGTGTGCAGGAATTACTTCTCAGTGGATCTGCCCCGCTCCCCCCCCCCAAGCCATGCTATTTTTAGGCACAAACCACACAATAGGTTTATAAAAGGCTGTTGAGCCTTTTGAGGCTGCCTGGTTCTGTCTGCCTTACACGTAGGCGCTCCGCCGCGCAGCCCAGCCCTGTCGGGTTTGTGTCTTCCTTAGAAAGCGGCTGACTCGCTTAGGTGCGGCGGCTGGCAGTCTGGCGGGTGATGCCAGATGTCTGGGGCTCTCGATGGCCCCGCTCTCCGCACACATGGCCTCGCAGGTGTTCGCTAGGTTGTTAATTTTTACTCCGTCTCCTTTTCCTTTTGAAAGGTGCTAAAATATGCGCAGATAGCAGTGCTGGGAAAAATCACACGGGAAGCGTTTTCCTGCTCTTGACTCTGCCCCTCTGTCTGAAAAGATGTGTTGTACCCGGCCGGCGTGGCTCAGGGGTTGAGCGTCGACCTAGGAACCAGGAGGTCATGGTTCGATTCCCGGTCAGGGCACATGCTCGGGTTGCGGGCTGGATCCCCAGTGTGGGGTGTGCAGGAGGCAGCCGGTCAATGATTCTCTCTCATCATTGATGTTTCCATCGCTCTCTCCCTCTCCCTTACTCTCTCTGAAATCAATAAAAATATATTTTAAAAAATACTGACGGTATTTAACCCCTTCCTGTTGGTGGTACAGATTCAGGTAATGAAATCGCCCAAGTGCCCAAACTGAAAGGTAATAATCATCAGTAGAATTTTCGGAGGCTTTTCTTCATCCTTTTTTATGAATAGGTTTGTCTGTGTGCCCATGTGTGGTTGCATTATACACTGAGTGGCCAGATTATTATGATCTCTGAACGCATAATAATCTGGCCACTCAGTGTGTGTGTGTGTATGTGTGTGTGTGTGTGTGTGTGTGTATTAGAGGTCCGGTGCATGAATTTGTGCATGGGTGGGGTCCGGCCTGCCTGCTGGTCGAGCTCCTGGTCGAGGGGACAATTTGCATATTAGCCTTTTATTATATAGGATATACACTGAGTGGCCAGATTATTATGCGTTCAGAGATCATCATAATCTGGCCACTCCGTGTACAGTTGTGAGCATTCTCTATATAGTCTCTTTTGATGCGCTTTTATTAAAACATCCTAACATTGTACATCTCATTATTTCAGATTCTTTGCATTATCTCTTTGTAAGCAGAATTTTTGTATGTTTTTTAATCCTCACCCGAGGATATTTTTCCATTGATTTTTAGAGGGAGTGGAAGGGAGAGGGAGAGACACACAGGGAGAGAAACATCAATGTGAGAGAGACACATTGATTGGTTGCCTCCCGCATACACCCCAACCAGGGTCAGGGATTTAGCTTGCAACCAAGGTCCATGTCCTTGACCGAAATCGAACCCGGGACCCTTCAGTCCAAGGGCCGATGCTCTATCCACTGAGCCATACTGGCCAGGACTATAAACAGCATCTTTGTGCTAGAACATTTAATGCACTTACTTTACAGACGCTGGCACAGTTCTTCTCAGGGGCACAGGCCTGGCCACAGAGGGTGGGCCCCCCTCCCCCCACCCAGCAGTTCCCAGGCTGGTGCCTTGGCCGGGGAGCCCAGAGCCCTGTGAATGGTAGGTAGAGCTGGGGTGTTGAGTTTATGCTATTTCCCGTATTGAAAGCATCCCCTCTGTATAAAGATGTGGAGAAAGAGAGTCTATTACATGAGACACTGGTGCCGGTGATGGAGCGCTGCATGGGGAAACTAATTGGCGCAGCTGGCCGGCTTCCAGAATGTTCCTCGCTGCCCCGCTGGCTGGCAGCAGGGAGGCCGTGCCTGCCTCGCCGGAGGCCGGAGGCTGAGGTCTGGGTTGCTGGGTAAATCCAGGCGCTCCCCTCCCTCCCACCCTGCAGATCCCCCGCCCACTGGTGGGGTGAGAGGACTCCAGAGTGTGGAATTAACACATCAAGTGAATCTTAGGTCACGGTAGCCTTGGGCTGGGTTTTGCAAATTACATTTTGCAGACATCTGCCCCGGCCCTGCCAAGGCGGCAGCAAGGTAGCGCTGGTGAAGCCGAACTGTCTCCAGTCTTGCTCAGTCAGTTGTTGTCTGTTTGGTGAAAACCACTGATGATCCTGTGGCTTTCAAAGAAGTTCTTTTTTTTTTTTTTTTTTCCCAGTGCGTTACCAGTGCATCCGTCTCTCAGACCATAATCCCATTAGCCGGGCTCACTAGCCTGAGTGTGTAACGAGCAGGTCTGCCTCGTCATTCACAAAAACAAACATCACCCTCGTGGGAACCTGAGTGCCGGCCTCCTCTCAGCCCCACGCGCTCTGCCTGCAGGCGGGCAGGGGCTGGAGGCTGCCGGGCGGGCGCATGTGCAGGGGGCACAGGGGCTGAGTGATGGGGGCGATCCCTGGACTCGGGGGCGATCCCTGGACTCAGGAGCGAGTCGCGTGGCCGAGGGCCCCTCTCCCTGGGTGCCAGGATCTGCTCCAGCATCCTTGCGTCTCCATGTCCCAGCCCCTGACCAGAGCTCGCTCTTTAATTACGTGTTGCCATTCATTAGGATACAGTCCAACCGGGCAGACCTGGAGGCTCTTTAAAGTTTACGTCTGATTTCTAAGCTCTGGGCGCTCTGGGAGAGGCGATGAGAGGAGAGGGCAGGGCAGGTGCCTCCCAGGAGGGCCCTGTTGGAGCGATGCTGCTCTGACTCCCCTCCTTTTCCACGAACCTGCTGCTTTGTTTTGGCTGATGGTCCACGCCAGCAGTGCTTTGTGGCCGTCAATATAATAATTTATTTAAAGCTATTCCGCCTGACTGTTTAAATGCGTGACTTATCTTTTTTTTTTTTTAATATATTTTTATTGATTTCAGAGAGGAAGGGAGAGGGAGAGAGATACATCAATAATGACAGAGAATCATGGATTGGCTGCCTCCTGCGCGCCCCACACTGGGGATCGAGCCCACAACCTGGGCACGTGCCCTGACTGGGAATTAACTGTGACCTCCTGGTTCATAGGTTGACGCTCAACTACTGAACCACGCTGGCCAGGCCTTGCGAATTTATTTGGAATTTCCAAAGGCTGAGGGGCAGGTTTTTTGTTTTTTTTTTTTGCATCTGCCTGTTTTCTGTGAGGCTGATACCCTGGTCCAGTCCTTTAGCCTTCATTACGCTAATGACTAGATGACATCAGTGGCCTTTGTCAGGTTGCAAAGGTGGGTTATACACGGAGTGGCCAGATTATGATGATCTCTGAACGCATAATAATCTGGCCACTCAGTGTATATCCTATATAATAAAAGGCTAATATGCAAATTGTCCCCTCGACCAGGAGTTCAACCAGCAGGCAGGCCGGCCAACCACCCATGTCCCCTCCCCCTGGCCAGGCTGGCCGGACCCCACCCATGCACGAATTCATGCACCAGGCCTCTAATATGTAATTTATACACTGAGTGGCTAGATTATTATGCGTTCAGAGATCATCATCATCTGGCCACTCCGTGTGTATCAGCTGTTGCTGTGCCTCGGCCACTGTGGTGTGCAGACGTGCTCTCGCTGAGACATGCGTTGCTGGACGTTCTCTCCTCCTTGTTATTGTAATAAAAATAGCTGGGCCTTTTGAGTCTGTAGATAAAATTAAGCTGACGGACTCCGGGGATGCCTGGGGACAGCACCCAGCTCAGCGGCGACAGCTGCCAGGCCGGGCGCACAGCAGACGCGCCGGGCGCAGATCGCATTTCTGGGAGGCAGACACCCACGTGCGCCGCGGTGTCAGGATGTGCGCGCCTCGCAGACACAGCGCCCCGTTAGAAGGAGGATTGTCTGGGCCAGACGGCACGTGGCAGGGCCACTCCGGTCTCCTGGGAAGGAGGAGGGAACTCTTTAGGCGGAAGCACTGGGGAGGGAGTCTGCCTGTTGAAGGCGCTGCTATCGGAGGGGTTGGATTATAGTAAGTTTGGTAAAAATAAGACTTTAAATGTGAATATTTTACTCCATGAGCCTCTTTGAGCTGGGCCGCTTCCCCGATCTTTTCCGGGGTGAGCCCCTCTCTGCGTGGCGGGCGTCCTGGTCCCGTCAGGAGTCCCAGACACTCCTGCTGCTGGGTGCTGGGTCTTAGATCTGACTGTGGCTCCCTCCTCTGATGCACACACGATTTTAGTGCGTGTTAACATCCGTCTCCAAGGGCCCCAGACAGGAGATCAAGATAGAAATTTAAAATAGAACGCATCCATCTTGGTCCTTCATCATCATCCTGTGGGAAAAACACATCTTTTTCTGGCCCTGAACTTGAACCCCATGTTGTGGGAGGACTTGTGCTTAATCTCGCCTCCTGGGGTAGGTCCTAAGCTCCCTGAAGTCAGGACTGGGGCCTTGCCAGTTAGGAAGTGGGCAGTGGGTGCTGGGATGAATGAATGAACACGGCTTGCCGGAAGTTGGACTTTTGTTCTTATCCAGAAGATTTTTACAGGCTTGTTGATGGCGCCCGCTCAGAGTGAACATAAATGCATTTTGTTCTAGGAACTCCCAGTCTGATAGCTGAGGCAGGAAGCATCCACAAAACACAGGAAAGGTTAATGTTTAAAAGGAGTTTCGTGGTGGAAGAGGAGTTAAAGCTATATTTTGTAAGAGGAGGAGAGCGTTAAGTAGATGCCCAAAGGGGAAAGAGTATAAATATTCTAGGCTGGGGAACAGCTCTGCCCTCTGAACTCTGGGCGGCTCTTCCCGGGCTGAATGGCCAGTTCCCACGTGTAGCTGGCCTGGGGCAGGACGCACCGTGGTGCCCGGGAGGTGGTATCAAACGCAGGAACCCGCTCTGCATGCCATCGGCCCTGTGTGAGCGCCCCCGCCCGCTTCCCCACAGCGACAGTCCATTCACTGTGCACCCCTTGATTCAGCAAGTACTCCCCGATTCCCTGGTCGGCGTCAGACACCAGTGCCAGAGGTCAGAGAGCCACCAAGCTCAGGTTCAGGTTTGTGCCTAAAAGAGTCAAAGAGAACATGACGCTGTGTAAATGCACAGTAAATGTATTGTTAATATTTTAATAAAAGCTCACTTTTCATCACTGTTGACTCCTTCTCAGGCACCGGGCTACGGACTTGATATAAATGAAACCTCTCTCTGACTTTAAAACCTGTTGATTTCAAGGTAAAGTTAAGCTCGGCTGGCGTGGCTCAGAGGTTGAGTGTAGACCTATGAATCAGAAGGTCATAGTTCGATTCCCAATCAGGGCACATGCCTGGGTTATAGGTTCGATCTCTAGTGGGGATCGTGCAGGAGGCAGCTGATCCATGATTCTCCCTCATCATTGATGTTTCTCTCTCTCTCTCTCTCTCTCTCCCTCTCTCTCTCTCTCTCTCTCTCTCCCTCCCTCCCTCCCTCTCCCTCTCCCTCTCCCTCTCCCTCTCCCTTCCTCTCTGACATCAATAAAAATATATATTTTTAAAAGATAGAGTTAAAATTCCTTGCCTTGGCTTTTCACTCTCGACACTTCCACCAAAATAACTAGTCTTTCCAGCTTTCGCTTTTCCTGTTCACTTCTGGATGAATCATTTGCTCCGGCCACACCCAGGCGTCCCTCACCCCATGCCGGGCGGAGCACCGCCGGGGGGGATGCGCCCTTTCTCTCCACAGAGACTCAGGGGCACCATCTCTGGGGCCCCGAACACATCCCGCCCGCTCCCCGAGAGCCCTTCTCCCTCCCCCAGTTCCTGGCGCTCTTGCCTGAGCACTACCTTTGGTTTCCATTTACTTTCTTTTCTTTTTATATTTGTATTGATTTCAGAGAGGAAGGGAGAGGGAGAGAGAGAGAGAAACATCAATGATGAGAGAGAATCATGAATTGGCTGCCTCCTGCACGCCTCACACTGGGGATCAAGCCCAAACCCGGGCATGTGCCCTGACCGGGAATCGAACCGTGGCCTCCTGGTTCATAGGTCTATGCTCAACCACCGAGCCATACCGGCTGGGCCTTAAAATATTCTTGAATATATTTTTTTAATTTTTTAAATTAATTTATTTTTTAAATATCTTTTTATTGATTTCAAAGAGGAAGGGAAAGGGAGAGAGAGATAGAAACATCAATGATGAGAGAGAATCATTGATCTGCTGCCTCCCGCACGCCCCCCACAGGGGATTGAGTCTGCAACCCAGACCTGTGCCCTTGGCTGGAATCGAACCCGGGACCCTTCAGTCCGCAGGCTGATCCTCTATCCACTGAGCCACACCAGCCAGGGCTATTCTTGAATATTTTAAATAACGTTCGGAAACAGGGTTTTCATCCCTGGTGGAAGGTGGAGCTTCCTGTTGTCTGGGTAGGAAGATGGGGGGTGGATGCCCTCAAATGGGCCTGGCAGAGCCGCCGCTCCCGACTTTGACCCGAGCGGTGGCAACAACAACAACCGTCTCAGTGATTAGTGCTCGGAGCCGCGGAGCGGGCTGCTTTTCCAAACGTTTGCCTGGTTTGTGTGATGCTGCTTAACTGCCTTCCGGGTTGAAAATTTTGCTGCCGTCAGCAGGATTTCTTGCCTAAATATTTCCCCACAGCCTCTGGTTGATGAAGTTAAAGCTGCCTTTGTATTGTAACTCCTGTATTGGTGTGAGAATGCAGGAGGTAAAAACACCCCCCTCCCCGCCTCCCCCCCCCGCCCCAGCTTGGTAATTAAGTCTGACTTCTGGGGGATGGCTGGAGAAGGACGCTCACATGTAAAACACTGAGCTGTGTCAATATTTGACTGGCTGTCATGTGACCTCACATTCTCCACCGGGTCGCGATGATTCAACCTTCTGCTGAGCTCAGACAGATGGGCCTGTGAATGATACGCACCCGCTCAGCTCCGCAAGATGCCATTCAGTGCCGCGATGCGTCACGAATACATGTTTCATGCGACAACAAGAATCCAGAGTGAGAGAGGGCAGCTGCAGATGAGAAAAGTCCCGAGTTCCATGTCATGGGGAGCTAGGAGTGTGGTGTCTTCTCAGGCATTTCGGCAGCGAGTCTCTGCTCCTGCCCAGGAGCGAAGAAAGGGAGTCGCTGTCACGTCCTGACCGCCAAAGCGTGTCGACTCGGCGTCTCTTTCCCGGTGTGTCCGGGCGTCACAGTGCCCGGGGGGAGTCTGCTGGTCACTGTCACCCAAGGCAGCAGTGTGATGTGGTGAGTTAGGACATAGAGAAACCAAAGTTGAAGCGTGATCAAGAAGAGAAATGCTATTGGTCATGGCTTTGGTGTGGTTAACCTTGAAATGCATGTTCGCCCTGGCCGGTGGCTTGGCTGGAGTGTCGTTCTGTACACCGAAAGGTGGCGAGTTCGAGCCCTGGTTGGGGAGTATATAGGATGCAACCAACCGAAGTTTCTCTTTCTCTCTCTCTCTTTCTCTCTTACTCTCTCTCCCCCTCTAACCCCCCCCCCCTAAAATTAATAAAACTATATCCTCGGGTGAGGATTGAAAAAAGAAAAAGAAATACATGTTTGATTAGCAGATTTTCAGTTAAAAAAAGTAAGGCTTAATTGGCCTTGCCTTCTGTATTTGTGCCCCCAGCCTGGACCTCAGGCCCCAGCGTGTAGGCACTGAGCAGGCCTCACAGATTTGCAATCATTAGGAAAAGCTTGTGCCACTGAAGTGAATTTCCCAGGTAAGGGAAGCTCTCACCAAATGCCATGACAGTTGCAATCATAGTTTTTTAAAAATATATCTTTTTATTGATTTCAGAGAGGAAGGGAGAGGGAGAGAGAGGTAGAAACATCAATGATGAGAATCATGGATCGGCTGCCTCCTGCACGCCCCACACTGGGGATGGAGCCCACAACACGGGCATGTGTCCTGACTGGGAATCGAACCCTGACCTCCAGGTTCCCAGGTCAATGCTCAACCACTGAGCCACACCGGCCAGGCCTTGGAATTCCCGTATTTGATGCTCTGGCCTTAGGCTGGCCCCTCGGTACCCCAGCGGTTCCTGCCCCTTGCATGGTGCTCTTCCCTCCTCGGTCTCCTCTCCTTTGCTTGTTTTTTTCTGCTCCAGCCCCTGCGTGGACCGGGCGATCTCCCTTCTCGGGCCTTTGCACACACACTGCCTGCAGCCACGCCCTGTCTTCTCACCTGGCCTGGGCCACGTGATCCCCGCCAGGACTTGGCTGGAAGGCCAATGACGTGTCCCCACTGCCCTGGTCAGAGCTGGGACCTTGCGGGGTGTGCGTGTCCACTCTCACCAGACAGGGGGGCCGACGTGTCCCTCTCCAGGGCCCCCCTGCGGCGCTGAGTCACCTGCTTTACAGGACACGTACCGTATAGTGTTTGTTGAAATAATAAGTGAGTGGATTTATTGAGCTGATCATTGTTTGGGGTTAGCACACAAATGTTTTGTCTGCTCTGAGCTTTAGTATCATGGGGGGTGGATGCCCAACAATACAGCTATTCTGGGCTCCACACTAATTATGGGCTGGGTGAGGGGCCCGCGGGGGAGGTGATGCGGAGGCGAATGGGGTGGTTTGTCGGCTCTGGGAATGGTCCCTGGGGTGGATGGTGGCCCTCAGCTGTGTCTGATCTTCATGCTGAGCCCTCACCTGTGAGACTGCGAATGAAACAGCCATCGCGGCTCAACCGCCCACTCCGGGGTCCATGTGCAAAGTCCGTCAGGAGCCTCGTGACCAGCGTGAGCGTGATCATGGCAGTGATGCACCCGCTCACGTTCATTTTCCTTTTGCTGGAGTTGCCCTGGGGAGAGCGGCTTGTCGGCAACAAGTGGGTCATGTAATTACTTCTCTAGGAACCTGGCTCTCTCCCCGCTCTTAGGGTTCGAGCTTGGGCAGCACGGGGGTCACCGTGGGAATGTGCAAATAGAAATTTCTAATGGAAATGTTGACTCCATTTGAGCTGAAGCCAGACATGCATGAGGGAGAGTCAGATTAAACAGTTAATGTTTAGAGCGACTCTAAATTGTGACAGCCTCAAAAACACACGCGTGGCGGGTATTTCCCAGCTTTGTGGGCGCTGGCGGACTGCAGCCTCGTCCCTTGATGCTCCAGCCACCTGCTCAGCCCCCTTTCATCTTTCTCTGGACCAGTGGATCTCACACAGTCCCGTGGGGTCAAACCTGCCGTTGTCAGCGGAAGTAATTCTGCGCTGTCACCTCGTATTAGACTGGTGAGTGCCGATTGCCACTTTCGGTTGAGTAGAAAGCTGCCAGTTACAGCTGAGGTCTTCCATTCGTCAAAGCCTGCAGGTGTCTGTGCGCGTGGTCTGTGTCATGCCCCGTTCAAATCCAGGAGGGCAGTGATTGGGCTGTGAGAAACGGGACCTCCCGTGTTTGGGGGTGTGGGCATGGGGGGGGCGCATCCATTGGGTGGCTGGGATGGGGAGTCTTCCCGAAGACCCAGCCCCCGACCCTTGCTGGCTGGAGCAGGACCTGTGCACAGTGGGGTCTCCGGCCATGGGGTCTCCGGTGATGGGGCCCACGCCTGAGGCAGCAGCTGGGCTCAGTGGGGCGCTGTGTCCTGTGGGAGTTCCCTCATCAGATATGTCACTTGCACACACATTCTCACATCCTCGGAGTTGCCTTTCACATCACTCTGTTGAGAGAGTCCTTTGGCGCCCAGGAGTATCTGGTTGGGATGAAGTCCAGCTTATCCCCGCTCTGTCCCCGTGCTTTTAGTGTCACATCCAATGAGCATCGCCAGGTCCATTGCCACGCTGTCATGTAGCTTTTGCCCCATGTTTCCCTGTAGCTCTGACATTGAGATCCATGTGCTCCGTGTGAAGTGGATTTTCATGTCTGGGGAGAGGGAAGGGTCCACCTTGATTCTTCCGCGTGTGGATACCCGGTGGCCCCGGCGCCATTTGTTGAGAAGACTGTCCTGTCCCTGCTGAAGAGTCTTGGTGTAGGGAGCGGTTATAGGGTTAAGCCTCGGACTGACCTGCTGGCAAAGCCGCAAACAAGTCGCAGCTTAGAGGGCACAGCCCCCTTAGCATAATTAAGCTTGATCTTGTGACTGCTCCCTAGATCTTTTCTGGGTAGCTAATGGGCTGTGGGAGGTGCAGCAAGTGCTGCCAAAACAAGTGAAACTCACAAGAACATTGTAACTATGGTGACCACTACCTTGTTTACCTCTGACTATAAAATAAAGGCTCAGCTTGCCGTCTGGATCTTTCTCTGTGGTCTCAGTCACGCACAGAAGATCCACCTAGACCCAGCTTATTCTCTTTGTCTGTCTTTTCTTCATCCTTCGCCGACCCTCCCTCAGGCTTGCCGAACCCTTGGCTGTGCTGGCGCGGCACATCTTGGCACCCGTGTCGAGGATCCTTTCACCACGTGCACGAGCATTTCATTCTCTCGTCTAACAGGCTGGTCTGTACGTCTCTTTAGACCAGAACCACACTGTCTTCATCACTGGGTCTGTGTAGAAGCTCGTGAAACCAGATCTGGTGAGAGACATTCACCTTTGTTCCTTGATCTCAACACGGTTTGGACTGGTTGATGTCACTTGAGATGCCATGGATCTTTGGGTGGGTTTTTTGTTTTTGGAAAGTGAGTCATTGGGATTTTGGTAGAGATTGCATTGTGTCTGTAGATCGCTTTGTGTAGAAGCGATCTTAACAACTCAGTCTTCCAGTCCATGAACATGGGATGTCTTTCCATTTGTTTGTGGAATAGATATGTACTCCTAGGTGGCAGGACTGCGGATTCGGACATAGCCAGGCAGACCTGCCTGCCATTGGGGCCTTGAGAATGGCCACAGTGACTGGGGTTCCTTCGCCCAGGCCAGATGCCAGTTCTGGCTCCACAGGTGAGCACACAGGGAAGGCAGGCTGGGTCACCCCAGTGTCGGGGTCAGAGGGCTTCTCCTAATCCCAGTGAGACCGAGGCTGAGGTCTGGGAACCAGCTCTCCTCTCCCAAGTCCCAGGTCGGTGGTGGCTTCACGTTGCTAATGACACATCGCCTGCCTCAGGCCAGGGCCCTCCGGCGTGGGACACAGGCCTCTGACGCTCTGCTTTCTCGCCTTCTGTTGGCCACGAGGGAGTCCATCCCCAGACTCAGCTGCGTGGAGCACGTACACGTGTGGGCATACGCACCTGGACCGCTTTCACCATGTGCTAGTCACAGTGGAGTCCTGTTCCTTTAACTCCATTTCTTCATCACTCGCTATGCATGGGCCTCTCTTCGCCAGCTAAGCTGTGAGGATTAGGAGGCTCTGTCATTCATCTTTCACGCTCCCCGGGCCCAGCATCCAGTACGGTGCGGAGTGGAGCTGAATACACTTAGTTCCTGGACCGAGAAAAGGTTTTTGTATCAGATAATGAACCCCATAAAGCTGCTCAACAAGTCGCTACCCTGTAATTCCGATAAACACGCGAACAATGCGGAGATGGCTCTGAGTGCGTGGTGAGTGAATGGGGTTTGCTCTGTGTTTGCTGCTAAAATTACTATTTTTCAGAAATCAAACACTAGACCGTTGTGCGGGCTGGCAGGTTCGCTTTCACGCCTTCGTGCCGAGCAGAAAAGAAGCGTCTTCCGACTTGATGGCTTTGGGGCTCACTTGGTGCATTTGCACAAAGAGCTTCATTGAAGGCAGTGGCTGCGTGTGTTTAGTTCCGTTTCCAATAGTATTGATTGATTTTAGTTTTGTGTTTTTGCTGTGGACTTAGTGCTCAATAGGGTGAGTGAGAAGCCAGTAAGAGGATTCTACCCTGTGTGGCCCCCAAGAGATTGCTTTTTAGGCGCCAAGCCTACCGGGTTTTTATTCTAAAATGCTCAGGTCCCAAGCTCCCTTGTCACCGGATGTCACCACACCTTTATCCAAATAATAGAACCACTTATTTCCTGTGATTTTAAAACGAAAACAACCAAAGTACAGCCCCAGCCTGCTGGCGCTTTATAGAAATTCTGTTTTGCTCTTGCTGAGTTTTCCTGAGACGCAAATGCCTCGGCTTAAATTATTAATTGGAAGGCATGCCTTCCCACTGTGTTATCTGTAATTCAGGGCCACGATGCTAAAAAATAGAACTAATAATCTCCTGAGGGAATGAGGGGCAGGGCCCTCTCTTTTTATCTCTTTCTGGTTTAGGAGGTGTCCTGGGAATAGTCCGTACCCACAGCTGCTCTTCTGTCTACTTGAGAAATTCCACGATCAAAGTATCCCATTTAACAAAGCAGCTCCTCGTTTATTCTGCTTTTGACCCACAAGTGGATGGATGGATGGATGGATGGATGGATGCGCGAAAGTGACTTACCAGCAGGAATTGGCTTCTGCTTTTCATTGGCACACGGGAAAGTTACAAGCTCCATAATAATCTCATTATAATACAGTGACGGTCCTAACAGAATTTAAATAGAAGATGTTGCTGGGAAGAGACCAGCGCCTGCCGGGTGATTGCTTTGGGCATCTCTTTCACCTCCCGGAAGCTTCTGTTTGCCTCGTGCAGAATCAGCTAAACTGTTGCGCGTCAGTTACTGCTGCTGTGTTGCCATTCTGCTTCTCACGTACATCAGCAGTTACCACATTATATTTTCTAAACATGACTGTGCTCCTTGCAGATGGCTGTTATGTATCTTCCTCATTTAAATTGCTCATTTAAAAAAAAAAGTATTTCTATGGATTTCAGAGAGGAAGGGAGAGAAGGATAGAAACATCAGTGATGAGAGAGAATCATGGATCGGCTGCCCCCTGCACGCCCCACACTGGGGATCGAGCCCGTAACCCGGGCATGTGCCCTGACTGGGAATTGAACCGTGACCTCCTGGTCCATAGGTCGATGCTCAACCACTGAGCCACGCCGGCCGGGCAATAACGGTGTTTTTAGACAGATCTCAGCTCATATATTGGGCTCTTCTCAAACCTTAGCGTGGGCCCTACGGTATCTTAATTTGGGCCCCCACGGCATCTGTACCTTTTCTCTGACCATCTGCTGTAAGAGAAATACACACACTTACAGCAGCTTATTCGCTGGTCACTAACCTCCTCTGCGCCCTGAGCACTGGGAAAGCAGAGCCGCTCTTTGCACCGGGCCCTCAGCAGAGTTCCCGGCCCTGCCACCTGCCAGCTGAGACTGTGACACAGTTACTCTCCTCCCGAGCCCCAGTTCCCAGCTGTAAAGGTGCAACCACTGTATCTACTTCAATAGGTCATTCTAAAGAGCCAGTGAGATCTAGGTGCAAAGTTGTACCTCCCTGTTTCCTATATCAAAAGCTCTAACAATGTTAGCTGAAAAATTGGATTTATGAATTTATAACATTTTCTTATATATGAATGAATATTTACTGTTAAACGAATTGACTTAAAAATGAGCAATTAGCCCGGCCAGCGGGGTTCAGTGGTTGGCAATCGACCTATGAACCAGGAGGTCAGGGTTCAATTCCCCATCAGGGCACATGCCTGGGTTGCGGGCTTGATCCCCAGTGTCGGGCGTGCAGGAGGCAGCCGATCCAGGATTCTCTGTCATCATTGATATCTCTCTCTCTCTCTCTCTCTCTCTCTCTCTCTCTCTCTCTCTCTCTCTCCCTCGCCCTTCCTCTCTGAAATCAATGAAAACATATTTAAGAAAAGAAAATGATCGTGGTGTTAGCTCTGGTGGTGGCAGTTGAGATAGCAAGGTCTGCGTGGACTTGAGGACATTCGGAAGGTCAAGTTGACGAGCCCGATTGGATGTGGACTGTGAGGGGAGGCAGGCTGAGCCTTGGTGCTGGGCGTGGGCGGCAGGTGGTTGTGGTCCCGCTCCTGAGCTGGGGAGGAGGACCGGGAGCGAGGGAGGTGGGCAGAGGATGGAAGCGGCCACAGGTCAGCCTGCAGCGTTGCGCACGAGCCTCCTCTGGGCTGGGGATACATTTCGGAGCCCTCGGCACCGAGGTGGGGCATGAAACCGATAGAATTACACAAGGAAACGAAAGGACATGGAGCCTGCAATAAGCCCCCAGGATGGTCAGCATTTAAACAAGGCAGAGGAGGAGCCAGCAAGGAAACCAGGCAGAGAGAATCAGGAATCACTGTGCTCCAGGCACGCGTCCTGTCCTGTCGTGATAATAGCCTGACTTGGTGCTTTGGGGGTCGTTTGGTTTACAGCCATTTCCATTTAGATGTTGGGTGGGAATTAATCACGAGTAAGTGCCCGCACGCGTCGGGGGCTGGGGCACAGGCGTGAACAGGGCAGACCAGGACCAACTTTCAAGGAGCTCACAACTCACAAACGTTTGATTGGCCCTTCCGTTCGCTGTGGGTTATGACTCACTATGGAGCAGTCATACTCGGGGTCCTGGTGCGGTCCGAATGCTCAAGCACTTCTGATTGGGTCCCTGCTCTCCTCGGATGGAAAGGTCCCGAAGTACATATACCCAGGGCATCGGCTTCTGTGGGCACTTTGGAAATGCCTCCAAATGACAGTGTGGAGCACTTTAAGAACGTGTCTAACACCATTGTGAAGACTCCACCAAGAAAATACTTTTAAAGTATATATATATATATATATATATATATATATATACACACACACACACACACACACACACACACACACACACACACATATACTTTATTGATTTCAGAGAGGAAGGGAGAGGGAGAGAGAGAGAGAAACATCCACGATGAGAACCATTGATTGGCTGCCTCCTGCACACCCCCTACTGGGGATCGAGCCTACAACCCGGGCATGTGCCCTTTTCCGGAATCGAACCTGAGACCCTTCAGTCCACAGGCAGATGCTCTGTCCACTGAGCCAAACCAGCTAAGGCACCAAGAAAATACTATATGTTCTTTCACAAGTCATCTACCCCTGTGTTATAAAAGTCCAAGGAGGAGAATGTGGCTCTTTTTTTATGTTCTCATGCCCCCAAATATTTATCTTTGGTACTGCTCCAAGGTTTAGTCCATGATAAATGCCCAAGAACTGATTTTCATGTCTGAATCTGCCCAAAGCAGTCAGCAGCGTGATTATTATTGAACATCTATATCCATTTATGGCCATTGTTACTTAATAATAGCCCACTTACCAAACTGTCTCAGAGTCAGTAGTCTGCTGTGATGGAGTGTGAGTTAATGGATTGTTTTATAGTTTCATTTCTATCGCTTCACTCAATTCCAGGCTGAATTTACCTGGACGTGGTGATTTTATGGGGAGTGCATTTCAGGTGATCAGGCCTTGGGGGGGGAGCACTCCTCAGCTCCTTGCTCACTTCCCTGGCCCCCGAGACAGTGACTGCGGGATGGTTTGTTCCTCTTTTGATTCCCTGCCCAATTGTGCACGTTAGTATTAGAGCCGATGGGCTGTGATATGAAAAAGAAGCCTTTTTACGCTAGTTATGCTTTATGGTAAGTCTGCCATACCATTGTAACGGTTGTTTCCTTGAATGGCGCTCATAATGTGTGCATTTTCCAACCCATTGGCTCCAGGGGCAGTCCTGACCAGCAGCTCAGTTATAACTAACTATAACCCTGCTCTCCAAGACTCAGCGGTGATACTCTAGCTTGACTCTCAAGATACCTGATTGAAATGTTGCTTGATGACCCGGTTCAAGCCAGGCTACCTTAGTAGTAGGTAACGCGATACGGAGATGAAAGGCATAGTTCCCGGGGAGCGGAGCTTGAAGTTAGTCGTGGAGGAGGCTGCTGGGTAAACCAGACCTTCGGGGGATAAGGACACTGTGCTGGTCGGTGCAGACAGGGGCTGTGGGAGCAGAGGGCGAGCTCGGCCCAGGGGCGGCTGGGGCTGCAGGTGCCCGGGGCAGGCACTGAGAGGATCCTGCCGACTACGTGCCGTGCGCTCCATCAGCCACGTAGGCGGTGCGGGCAGGGTTCCCGCAGGAGGAGCGGATGGGCAGCGGGGCAGAGAGATGCAACTTCATGACGTTGGAGGAATCAGGCGGGCGGAAGGCGGGGAGCAGGGCAGGTGAGAAACCACACGGAGCATGTGTTGAGCTTGAGCTGTCATTGTTAACGCTGTTTCCTGTTCTCTCATTCAGGTGAAGGAAGCGCTCGCGGCCGGATGTCTCAGGGGTCCTTCTGAAAAGCTCGGGGCTGTATGAAATATCCCCGACACGCACGTCGGGGCCGAGAAACCCCACTGAGGATGCTGTTTGCTTTCGGTGAACAAGAGACAGGGCGGCTCTAGGAGAAGGCTTGTCTCCGCGTTGAATGCCGGGGCCCAATAGCGATGTGACCGGCTCCGCATCCGTGTTTCCGCTGAGACGCGGCGCTCTGCCCGCGGCAACATGAGCGACCCGCGGCCGCCACAGGACGAGAAGCACAAGCTCGGCAGGGCCCCTTCCAAGTTCAAGGACCCGCCCAGAGCCATGCAGTCCGACGATTACTTTGCCCGGAAATTTAAAGCCATCAACGGGAGCCTGGGACCCGCCGCTCCCTTAAGTGTCTCCAGTGCCAGCGAGACTGGGGGCCCGGCCAACGGCACCCCGGCGGTGCCCAAGATGGGCGTGAGGGCCAGGGTGTCGGAGTGGCCTCCGAAGAAGGACTGCCCCAAGGAGCTGGCCTGCAAGGCGCTGTGGGGCGGCCAGCCCCAGAGCAGCTACGACAGCGTCGCCTCCATCGTGCACAACGGGCAGAACGGCCAGGGCGACGGGCACCCCGAGGACCAGCTCGATCTGGACTTTGCCGAGGCCAAGTACACCGTCGGGGACATCTTCGTCCACTCTCCCCAAAGGGGACTTCACCCCATCAGGCAGCGGAGCAATAGCGACGTCACCATCAGCGACATCGACGCCGAGGACGTCTTAGACCAGCACGCGGTGAATCCCAACACGGGGGCGGCGCTGCACCGGGAATACGGGAGCACCTCCTCCATCGACCGGCAGGGCCTGTCCGGGGAGAACTTCTTCGCGATGCTCAGAGGGTACCGGGTGGAGAGTTACGACCACAAGGCCGCGGCCCCCTTCGGGTTCCCCGAGTTCTTCTCCTGCGACCCGGCCGTGTCGCCCAGCCTCCACGCCGCTGCGCAGATCTCCCGCGGAGAGTTCGTCCGCATCTCAGGATTCGACTACATGGACGGCGCCTTCCTCAGGGGCAGGGACAGGGACAAGCCTTTCAAGCGGAGGCTGAAGTCGGAGTCGGTGGAGACGTCCCTCTTCCGAAAGCTGCGAACGGTGCGAAGTGAACACGAGACGTTCAAGTTCACGTCGGATCTGGACGACGGCCGTCCGGCGCGGGGCGTCCGTCCCTGGAACTGCCAGCGCTGTTTTGCACACTACGACGTCCAGAGCATCTTGTTTAACATCAACGAAGCCATGGCCACGCGGGCGAACGTGGGGAAACGGAAGAACATGACCACCGGGGCCTCCGCGGCCTCCCAGACGCAGGCGCCCGCGGGCCCGACGGGCACCTGCGAGTCCCCGCTGGGGAGCAAGGAGGACCTCAACTCCAAAGAGAACCTGGACGCCGACGAGGGCGACGGCAAGAGCAACGACCTCGTCCTGAGCTGCCCTCACTTCAGGAACGAGACCGGCGGGGAGGGCGACCGGAGGATCGCGCTGTCCAGGGCCAGCTCGTCCTCGCTCGGCTCCGGGGAGAACTGCTCCTTCGAGTCCTCCCTCAGCTCGCACTGCACCAACGCGGGCGTGTCGGTGCTGGAGGTGCCCCGGGAGAACCAGCCCATCCACAGGGAGAAGGTCAAGCGCTACATCATCGAGCACATTGACCTCGGGGCCTACTACTACCGCAAGTTCTTTTACGGGAAAGGTGAGGGGCCGGCGTGCGTGCGAGCGTGCGAGCGAGCGTGCGTCCCAGCGAGCATCCTTCAGGGCCGCTTGGGAGGGACCAGGGACGCAGCACCTTCCTCCAAGGCCGCTGTCCGTGGGCTGGTTCCTGTCTCCTGCCTTTGCTGATTTGTGATCTTCCTCTCGGCCAGTTTGAGCATCACAGTGTTAGACTTGATGGAGATTTGCGCTTTTTTTGTATAAATATATTTCCAGTGATTTCAGAGAGGAGGGGAGAGAGAGAAACATCAGTGATGAGAGATAGAATCATTGATCGGCACGCCCCACGCTGGGGATCGAGCCTGCAACCCCGGGGAATGTGCCCTGACCGGGGAATCGAACCAGGATCTCATGGTTCATAGGCCAACCCTCACCCACTGAGCCACACCGGCCGGGCGAGATTTACACTTTTTAAGACGACTTCCCCGGTTCCCTCGGCCCCTCTCCGATTCCTCGGGGTGATCTCTCCCGCTGTTTCCAGTAGATAGCTGTGTGGTTTTCCCTCTAGCCTTTCCTGGACTTCCTTCCCCCGCACCTCTGCTTCACCTTTTCGGTTGTACGTGCTCAACCCTGGGCTGTGCGATGCCTTGGAAGAGTTAAATGGTTGAAAGAATGTATGATCAGCGTGACAGACAGCGTTAGTTTCCCTCCACGCCTGTAAGTGGGCTTACAGGGTAAGATACGATGGGAACCTCAGTCTGAATAGGGAAGAACGTTAGACAAATCCCAGCTGAGGGGCATCCTACAAGATCCCCGCTCAGCCTTCAGGACGGCCAAGGTCACCGGAAACCAGGGAGGTCTGAGCAGCAGGCACCCTCTAGCCTGGAGCGATGGCTCGGTGTCCTGTGTGTCCCGGTGGAACCCGGGAGAGAAAAGGACCTTGGGAAAAGCTAGGGACTCCGCATAAAGTACGGAGCGCGTTAGCAGTGATGTGTCGGTGCGGGCCCGTGACTTGAACGAAAGTGCCAGCATGATGTGAGATGCCAACCACCGGGTGAGGGAGGAGGGGGACTTTTCAACCTTTGCAGCTTTGCTATAAACCAACCATTCGAAAACGGCTTATGAACACCTTTTAACGTAAGTCAGAACTGTTATGATGGGTTTAAAATGAGAATCTTTGAAATAAGAAAATAATTTATACACAGTTCTTAAGAAGCCAGAGCTGCAGAGTTATGTTCCTTCATTGAACTGTCCCTGAATTCCTGTGAGCAGCCAGCTCCCCTGCGTTTCCAATAGAGTCAGATCGAAGACGCGTCCGTTTCGCACGGTCCTTTCTGTCCACCTCCTGCTCCGCCGTGAGAGTTTTCCTCAGCCCCTCGAGGCGGCGGAATTGTTAAGCTTTACAATCCCCTCTCTGTCTCCTCTTCCTGGAAATGCACAGACATTCCGTGGAATTCCCCCGAAACCTGCTGGCTAAGCCTCGGCGGCTGTGACATGCCGCCGGATGCCCTTGATCCGCTGGCTCCGTGTCCCCCGAGCGCGCTGCAGAAGGCCGGGGCCTGACTCATCTCTTCTTGGGATTTCCTATTAACGAGCCTGAGAAAAGAAGTGCGGATCTCTCAGAATCCTTTGTAGGGGAGCTGAATCGGTTTCACGGGGCAGATCTGGGCGAGCGCGTGACGAGACGGCCGTGGTTTAGCCGCCCCTCTCCCCGCTGCCTGCTGCCTCGGAGGCCTGTGCTGTGGCTCTTTCCTGCTCCTGCCATGGGCTTTCTTCTCTGTTTCTTACAAAGCTGTGCCAGCGTGAGAACGTTGACTCCTCCTTCCCATCCTGCTTTCACATGATTTCAGGGATGCAGGCAGGTTGAAATTCTTGTGTGTGTCTTTTTTTAAATATATTTTTATTGATTCACAGAGGAAAGGAGAGGGGAGAGACAGATAGAAACATCAGTGATGAGAGAGACTCATGGATCGGCTGCCTCCTGCACGCCCCACACTAGGGATCGAGCCCGCAACCCAGGCATGTGTTCTGACCGGGAATGGAGCCCTGACTTCCTGATTCATGGGTCGAAGCTCAACCACTGAGCCACACGGGCCGGGCTTTCCTCTCACCTTCATTGGCGCCCACGTTCTGCCTTGTGTCTGGGGCGCTGCTGGCTGCAGTCAGAGGAGCATCCCTCATCCTCGTGGTGGTCCAGGCCTGTGGCTGGAGGGCGAGGCAGCCTCGCTGGAGGAAACGTGCAGACTGTTCTGAAGTCCGGCTCCTGGGTTCACGTCCCAGCTCAGTGGGGGACAGGCCCTGGCTTTGGGCCTCAGTTCATCACCTGTAAAATGGGATCAGAATAAATACATCTCCTCTAGGGGACCCAGAGCAGCGGGTGCCCGGCACAGAGCACGCATCTTCCGGGCGCCCAGGTGGCTCTAAGTAAACGTCTCTCTCCACAGAAACCATTGCGCACACCGCCGGTGCAGGGTCGGAAGGTGGTGCTTCACTTTAATGGTTAATAGATGAAAAGAGGCAAAAGCAGAGCGAACCATATGGCGGGTGGGCCCCGGGGACGGCAGCCTGGGGAAGGGTTTCCCGAGCCAAACACGCTCACTTAAGTTTCACTAACGGGTCGGCCTCAGGGGATGTACCTCACAGACCCAGGGACCCCCCGCTGCGGGGTGCAGCTGCCTGGCTTTGGATTTCACGCCTGGTGGCTTCTTTTTTGTCCTCCTGGTTTCACACAGTCACTGAAGGAAATTAGCAGGGCGTTGGGCACCATTACATTCATACGGGTGGACTGAGGGCTATTCCTCACAATTGGACTGTTCTAAGATGCAAATTCCTCCCCGAGCGGACACATGGACTCGGCCTACCCCTCCGCCCGGCCATCTCGCCTCCACACGCAGAGCCCCATCGACGTCCAGGGCCCTCAGCAGGGGGGCCCTGCCCAGCCACCCGGGACCGGCAGCCTGGTGGCTTGTCCGATCCCTGTGACACCGTGGGAAACGCTCGAGCTGGCGGGCTGGCCCGCCCCCGTGATGGGGAGGGAGGTCACGGTTCCCACCCCGAGGCCTTCTGGGAACGTGCCCTCTAGGAGCCTGAGCCTGGGCTCTGCCTGCGAAGAGGAATTCACACTTGATGTGGCGGTTAACTGAGAAACTTGTGTTTTGCTGCTGGTAAAGTAAGCTGGTCTCGCAGGGCGCCCGGCAACTTTTCAGAACCTCCCTCCCTTGTCTTTGTGAGACCCCCACACTGATGTCACTGTCTGTGCCAGTAAAGAAATAAAGCGAGCCCGGCCAATGTGGCTCAGTGGTTAAGCATCGACCTGTGAACCGGGAGGTCACAGTTCGATTCCCGGTCAGGGCACATGCCCGGGATGCAGGCTCCATCCCTAGTGTGGGGCGTGCAGGAGGCAGCCGATCCATGAGTCTCTCTCATCAGGGATGTTTCTCTCTCTCTCCCCCTCCCGTCCTCTCTGGAGCGGTGGGATCCTCACCTACACTGGTCCTTGGTGATGAGCCTACCAAGTCGCCCTTCCATCTTAGTCCAGGACCCGGAACAGCCTCTGGGCCAGGGTCCATGGAGCCTTTCCCTCTTCCCAGAGGGGGTTGCTGCTTCTCCTTGACTCCACAGCGTCTCATTCCCCGCCCTGCCGTCTCGTTAACCCACTTCCTCTCCCCCCGCATCTGCGTGATGCGAGGACTGCCATTCAGCTTTCCCGCTCTCCACCGCTTTCCTTCTGCCGGGGAAGAATTTCCTTTGATTCACCTTGAAGCAATTTTATGGAAATCGTGTTCTTGGGAAAATGACAGGCCCGGGCGGGTGAGGCGGGCCAGGGGGGCTCATTCTCTCCGTTGCTACAGTTTTACTTCAGACCAGTGGTCGGCAAACTGTGGCTCGCGAGCCACATGCGGCTCTTTGGCCCCTTGAGTGTGGCTCTTCCACAAAACACCACGGCCTGGGCGAGTCTATGTTGAAGAAGTGGCGTTAGAAGAAGTTTAAGTTTAAAAAATGTGGCTCTCCAAAGAAATTTCAATCGTTGTCCTGTTGATATTTGGCTCTGTTGACTAATGAGTTTGCCGACCACTGGTTTGGACTGTAAGGTGCTTTCGTGGCATCGTCATGTAAGGGTGATGTTCGCCACCCACCGGTCGCCAGAATCGATCTGGCTCGTCCGAGTGGCTAGGGGTCACCTCTGGCCCCGCTCAGTTACAGAAGGGGACTCCCAGCTGGAGGAAGAGTTCAGCCACGGTTCTCATGTAGCCAGGTTCCTCCTGACAGTTTCTGAGAGGGCAGCACGCTGTCTCCCATGATGCTCTCCTCACAGTCCCCAAATCTCAGCTTTGGGGCGGGCGGCGGGGAGGGCTCATGCGGGACGAGAGGAAGAGGTGCTAGAAATGACAAGTAGCCCGGCCGGCGTGGCTCAGCGGTTGAGTGCCAACCTATGAATCAGGAGGTCACAGTTCGATTCCCGGTCAGGGCACATGCCCGGGTTGTGGGCTCTATCCCCAGTGAGGGGCATGCAGGAGGCAGCCCATCCATGATTCTCTCTCTCATTGATGTTTCTCTCTCTCTCCCTCTCCCTTCCTCTCTGAAATCAATAAAAATATATTAAAAAAAGAAAAAGAAAGTGACATGTAAAGCACACCGGGTTTGGAAACAAGGTGTGATCACACTCATTTGGGGAGCCAGGTCCCCGAGGCCTGTGGTTTCTCAGAGTGGACGCTCCAGCGGCGAGACGCCCTGCCCCTCCCTCTGACCGCGCTCTGTTCCCCGCAGAGCACCAGAACTACTTCGGGATCGACGAGCACCTCGGCCCCGTGGCCGTCAGCATCCGGAGGGAGAAGGTGGAGGACGCCAAGGAGAAGGAGGGGTCGCAGTTCAATTACCGGGTGGCGTTCCGGACGAGCGAGGTAACGGGTGCCCCGTGGTCACAGTCCTGGGCTGCGCCTGGGATGCTACGCGTTCGGTTGTCTCGGAAAAGTATCGCCTTGGTCTCTTAATGAGAACTGTTACAGCATTTCAGATCATCGCAAGGGCCACACCTTCTTATTTAAAAACATAAAATTGAAAACCTGCCATGGATGGCCTGGCTGGCGTGGCTCAGTGGTTGAGCATTGACCCATGGACCAGGAGATCATGGTTTGATTCCCGGTCAGGGCACATGCCCGGGTTGTGGGCTCCATCCCCATTGTGGGATGTGCAGGAGGCAGCTGATCCATGATTTCCTCTCATCATTGATGTTTCTCTCTCTCTTCCTCTCCTTTCCTCTCGGAAATCAATAAAAATATATTTTAAGAAAAGATTAACTATGGTCTCGTGTGTCGCCCCTGCAGCTCACAACGCTGAGAGGAGCGATTTTGGAAGACGCGGTCCCCTCCACGGCCCGGCACGGCACGGCGCGGGGCCTGCCCCTCAAGGAGGTGCTGGAGTACGTCATCCCCGAGCTGAACATCCAGTGCCTGCGGCAGGCCGCCAGCTCCCCCCGGGTCCCCGAGCAGCTGCTCAAGCTCGACGAGCAGGGGGTGCGTGTCCTGTGAGACCGGGGGGTGCGTGTCCTGTGAGGCCGGGGGGGTGCATGTCCTCTGAGGCCGGGGGGTGCGTGTCCTGTGAGGCCGGGGGGGCGGTGCGTGTCCTGTGAGGCCGGGGGGTGCATGTCCTGTGAGGCCGGGGGGTGCGTGTCCTGTGAGGCCGGGGGGTGCGTGTCCTGTGAGGCTGGGGGGGCGGTGCGTGTCCTGTGAGGCCGGGGGGTGCGTGTCCTGTGAGGCCAGGGGGTCTGTCTCTCAATGCTTTGGCGTTTCCCATCCACCTTTCCTTTCGGATCGTCTCTCTTTGGTGCCTGGACTCCTTTTCTCGCTGGTTTTTCCCAGAATGCCTCTTTCCGGGTCTGGACACAGGCTGCCTTCGTAGTGTAGCACCTGCTGAGCCGTGCCCTGCGGGGTTCTTCCAGGTTGGGTGTGTCCCAGCGAGCGAGCGCACGTCTGACCTGGGATTCTTTTTTTTTAAAAAAAAATCTTACTGTTTAAAGTATTACATATGTCCCCTTTTTCCCCCCATTGACTCCCTCCAGGGCCCCCCCCAGGCCTTCACCACCCCATTGTCTGTGCCCATGGGTTATGCATATGTGCACACAAGGTCTTTGGTTGGTTACCTCCCACCCCGCTCACCCTCCCCGCCTTCCCTCTGAGATTCTGCACCTGTTCCCTGCCTCCATGTCTCTAGATCCACTCCGTCCATCCGTTTATTTTGTTCATTGAAGTCCACATATGAGTGCGATCATGGGATACTTGTCTTTCTCTGACTGGCTTATGTCACTCAGCATGATGCTCTCCAGGTCCCTCCATGCTGTCTCAGAGGGTAAGAGATCCTTCTTTTTCACAGCTGCATAGTACTCCATGGGGTCCATGTCCCACAGCTTTTCTATCCACTCGTCTCCTGATGGGCACTCGGGCCGTTTCTAGATCTTAGCGATGGTAATTGTGCTGCTATGAACACGGGTGCATCCGTTCGTTCTGATTGGTGTTGCAGGTTGCTTAGGGCTCAGTGGTTTTTCCCAGGGTTTAGACCCTGAACTGACACTTGTCCTTGTTGGCTGTGGCGGCATCGGGCCAGCAGGTGGCAGGGAGCGGCGGGCAGTAGGGAGACCGGAGCTGGCGGAGCCCTCCTCCCTGGGCCCCGGGAACAGGAGCGCCAAGAGCACAGAGGCATTGGCCCCGCGGATGTGCCCTGGGCCTGGGGGGCCTGGGGGGCGTGGAAATGCAGGGTCACCTTGCGAAGAGGCCTGTGGCAGCTCTGAAGGCGGTGGCGTTGCCACGGGGCCTTGGGCCGTGGGCAGCATCCCAGCAGGGAGAGAGGCGTGGCGGGCTGTTGGAGGAACTAGGACTTGTTTTCTTACAAGAAGCGGAGCCTGTGAACTTGGATGCCGGGCTACGGGGTGGGCGGGTCGAGCAGACAGCAGGGAGCCGAGGAAGGTTCTAGGGGAGGTGACGTGATCCGGGCTGTGTCTCAGGGAGATGGTTCTGGTGGGAGGGAAGCGGACAGGCTGGCGGAACAGGCTGGTGGTGGCCTCCAGCTGTCATGTGAGCTTTCGCTCTGGCGGGAGCCTGAGGCCTGAGTGTCCCTCGCCCCACAGGGAGAGCCCATTTTATTCTTTCTTCTTCTTCTTCTTTTTTTTTTTTTGTTAGTCCTCACCCGAGGATAGTTTTCCATTGATTTTTAGAGAGAGGGAAAGACAGAAACATCAATGTGAGAGAGACACATTGATCGGCTGCCTCCTGCAGGAGCCCCAACCAGGGCCTGGGCTGGGGAGGACCCTGCAACCGAAGTACGTGCCCTTGACTGGAATTGAACCCGGGACCCTTTGGTCTGCAGGCCGAAGCTCTATCCACTGAGCCACACCAGCCAGGGCCCGAGGACCCATCTTTACAGGCGGCTCTTCCTTGCCTCCCCTCACAGCACGCACTCAGGGTCAGTGCCCTCAGAGGACTGTCCTGGTGACTCTACCTGCTGGACTCTATTGCATCCTGGCCCGTGAGCTGCTTCCTGCAGGCGCTCACGTCCCCCCAGCAGGTGTCCCCCGCACTCTCCCGGTTTGGCTGTCGTCATTAGGTAACGCGGACGAGACAGCGTCTATCAGGGCCACTCCGGGGAAATGAGTCTTATTTTGCCTGGTTTCGCTGACCGAGTCAGCTCTGAATTCCGATCCGGGCTCTCTTGTCCAGCGAGGTAATAAAAGCGAGCGCGTTCTGGATTGACGGCTGGAGAGAATCTGCTGATCTGTCAGTGTCTGAGGCTCAGGTTGCTGCGAGGGAGATGGAGTGCTCTGATACCGCGAGGGAGAAGAGGTCCCTCTTTGGGGAGAATAGGAGGCTCTAAAGACGGATCCCATTCCCCCCTTCTTCACCCCCCCCAGCCTGGGAGAAAGCCGCCCTGCGCTCCCACCCACGGGGGAGTGCCCGGGATAGGGTTACAGCCGGAACTCTTCAATCGCTATTAACATTCCTCACGGCCTTTGTATATTTAACAGATGTTTTCTTTTCAAGATAGTCGAAATGTAGAAATGACTTTAATTGCGCGGGCAGAGTCACTTTTGTGGAAAGCAAACAGTATTCTGTTTATGTGCATATATCACAGTACCCACTGGGACTCCGGCCTGCACCGGCCTTCGTTTCATTTGTTTTCTTACTGCAGTCTTTCATATTTCATATTTTTATGATTGTTCAAATAACAACAAAAAGGGAACGTTAGGAGCCAGCGACGGAAAGCTTTTAAAAGTCTGTGGGCTTTTTTTCCTCCCGACTTGGAAGATAACGCTCATTAATCTGTGGCGGGTGCAAGATGAAGTATTTCCAGTCACAGTTTTGAGTAGATGCTTGAACTTAGCCGTTCGTTTTGGAAACTTGGAGGATCCCACGCGGCCATGCTTTACATAATTTCTCAGGATTGCTGCCATTTCTTCCGTGGTATTTTGGGGTTCCGGGGTTTGGGGCCGTTTGTACAACCCCATTTGCTGCTGCTGCTTCTTTTGTTTAAATATATTTTTATTGATTTCAGAGATGAAGGAGAGGGAGAGAGAGATAGAAACGTCAATGAGGAGAGAGAATCATGGATCGGCTGCCTCCTGCACGCTCCCTACTGGGGATCGAGCCTGCAACCCGGGGATATGCCCTGACCGGGAATGGAACCGTGACCTCTGGTTCATAGGTCGACGTTCAGCCACTGAGCCAAACCGTCCAGGGTAATTCATTTACTTCTTCTTTGGCTCATTTGCTCAAGGGCACTGCCCCGCAGGCTTCCTGAGGACTGAACTCTGAGCTTCTACCGTTTTCGTTTTCCTGGGTGTCAGCATGTCTGATGCTGCTTGATGAGTAATGGCCCTGTTTCCCCCTTTCAGCTGAGCTTCCAGCACAAGATCGGGATCCTGTACTGCAGGGCCGGCCAGGGCACGGAGGAGGAGATGTACAACAACGAGACGGCCGGGCCGGCCTTCGAGGAATTCCTCGACCTCCTGGGCCAGCGCGTGCGGCTCAAAGGCTTCAGCAAATACCGGGCTCAGCTTGACAACAAAAGTAAGCTCCGTGTCGGCGTGTGTTCATTCTCCCGGGGGGCCACCCCCAGAAACCTAAGCCAGCGGTCACGTGCCTCCGGCCTGGACCCCAGGAGCTGCCGGGCCAGCTGGTTTGGGGTCAAGTGTAGATTTCCTCCCACACTCGTGGGAAGCACCTTTGTCCACGTGTATGTTTCACACGCGCTCGGGGGTCAGTTCTTCCTCTGTAACGCCAGCAGGGAGAACCCCAGTGTTTCGGGACGGATCTTTTACTATTTTCCTCTTTCTTTTAACCTATTCCCTGCTCTGGTTTACCAAGGATGAGCGCTCCGCTCGTTTGTAAAAGTCGGATATGAACACGGCCCCGTGCTCAGGCTGGCTCTGTTCGTTTCTGGATTCACCATGTTAACTCGGGAGTCAGAGCTGCGGTTGAAAAGCTGATGATCCTGTTTTTCGGGGACCTTCATCAGGCGCCCCAGGTGCCAGGTGGACGGGCCGATTTAAAACTCGGGTTTCTGTCCACTGATGTGCGATTGGCCTTGAATCTTCAGTTGGATCATCAGAGGTAGAATATTCTAAATATTCCGGCCGTGTGTTTGTGGTGCTGCTGGTGAGTTGCTGCGCACGCACGATACCAGGCAGAGGAATTTGGAATATGTTGGAAAATCCTGCTTATTTTCAAGCAATGAGTTGCTTGTCCTTTTCGTGAGAGAGGAGCAAGTAGAGTCTGAAGGGCAGGGTCTGGGAAGGCGGCCAGCCCACTCCGTGGGGATGAGTGGGAGCGGCAGCGTGCAGCAAGGTGGCCTGGGGCCTCTAGCTGCGCGCCCCCCCCCCGCCCCCCAGCGTCCATTCATGGGGCTGTCACTGCGACTCGCCTACCTCAGGGTGGGGCCAGGTCTTCGCACCCCTGTCACCAGGTCTGGGTTTGAAGGTCACGAAGAGGACAGATCTCAGGACCTGGAGACGTTTTAGCTCACGTGTGGGCTCCTGTGTGGCCTCCACACTCGTCGGAGCTGGAGTTGGGCTGTTAGGTTGAATGCATATTGCTCTCGCCTCAGATGCATGAAGATAAGGAAATCGTGACCCCCACTGTGAATAGCCACATGTTTTAGTAAAGTGCAGTGAGTAATCGCACTTCTGATTTTCTTTCTTTTTTTCTTGGCAAACTCCTCTTACCCACAAACCACCACCCACGCCTGGCGGCGCTGGCCTGCTGCCTTTCGATGTCCTTCGTTTTCCTGGTTTCTGGCTAAGAATTGGCTGGAAACGCGCACATACTCACAAGGATGAGCAGAAGCACCTCACCCCTGCGGGGGGGGGGGTCCCCTGAGTCAGGTGGCGAGAGTGCAGGAGGGGGAGCCGAGGGCTCAGAGGCGCGTGGCGAGAGCAGGGCGGGCTGCAGATCTGGTGGGAGAGCAGCATAGACAGGCTATGCGAGAGGGCGGGGGACCATAAGACGCCGTTGTGCGTGGTCCAGTGGTTTGTTTCTCCGATCGAATCGCCTTCTGGAAGGATGACCTTCTGTGTCCGAGCGCTCACTTCCGGTTCCTGACGTGTTTTTGTGATTGTCTGTCTCTAGCCGACTCCACGGGGACGCACTCGCTCTACACCACGTACAAAGACTACGAGCTCATGTTCCACGTGTCCACCATGCTGCCGCACATGCCCAAGAACAGACAGCAGGTACGTGCCCCCTCACCGCTCCCACCGCAGCCAGCCCAGCCCGGGGGGTGGGGAGGTTCTCGCTGTGGAATCTGCCGAGAATCATTGTGTTTTTCTTAAAAGGCATTCAGAATCGTTGACTCTGTAATCATTTGGGCTTTCAAGGGAGTGTTATTGCACGTGTTTTGTTTTTAATATATTTTTGTGGATTTCAGAGAGGAAGGGAGAAGGACAGAGAGAGAGAAACATCAGTGATGAGAGAGAGTCATGGATCAGCTGCCTCCTGCACGCCCCACACTGGGGATCGAGCCTGCAACCCAGGCATGTGCCCTGACCGGGAATCGAACCATGGCCTCCTGGTTGGTTCATAGGTCTGCGCTCAACCACTGAGCCACACCAGCCGGGCTGGGTGGTTTATTTGCATAAAGAGGAGTCTCTGGACGGGAAGACGCTGACTCGGATCAGCGCACTGTCCCGGGTGCTGGTGAATCACTTAGTGATAAGCAGGGTGAGTGGTCGCTCCCATGGGGCTTCCTCAGGCCAAGACCATCTGTCCGCACATCAGCTCCATAATGCAGGGAGCAGTGCCTTTATGGGGCTCCATAATGCAGGGAGCAGTGCCTTTATGGGGCTCCATAATGCAGGGAGCAGTGCCTTTATGGGGCTCCATAATGCAGGGAGCAGTGCCTTTATGGGGCTCCATAATGCAGGGAGCAGTGCCTTTATGGGGCTCCATAATGCAGGGAGCAGTGCCTTTATGGGGCTCCATAATGCAGCTCCATAATGCAGGGAGCAGTGCCTTTGGGCCCGGCCCTCCGTGTGCAGCCACCGAGCCCTCCGCACGCTACTCGCCGGAGTCCTTGGGCTCCAAGCTGGGCCAGCCCTCATTCTCATCGGCCGCCTCTGCGTGTGAAGTCGGCTTGTCTGGACGGTTCCCGGAACTCAGCCCCGGCTCCCCACCCCCCGTGTGGTACAGCCATTAAACCTGCGGTTTTGAGTTCCCGGTACCTGCCCCTCTTTTTTTCCTTTTTTTTTTTTTTTTGGTGAAACTATCCTTAAAAAGTCCTACACATAGAAAACGTGTATGGAAGAATGGGGGTGGGGGATGGGGAATGGTGGGGGGGATGGGTGTTTTAAAATTCCCCGACTGGAGATTTAAAATAAATAAATAAAATAAAAATAGCCCTAACCGGTTTGGCTCAGTGGATAGAGCGTCGGCCTGCGGACTGAAAGGTCCCAGGTTCGATTCCGGTCAAGGGCATGTACACTGGTTGCGGGCACATCCCCGGTGGGGGGTGTGCAGGAGGCAGCTGATCGATGTTTCTCTCTCATCGATGTTTCTAACTCTCTATCCCTCTCCCTTCCTCTCTGTAAAAAATCAATAAAATGTTTTTTTTAAAAAACTTAAAAAAAAAAGATAGACGTGTATATATCCCTGTGTGTTAGATAATACATTACCGATTCCATAGCCTAAAGACCTGTTTGGTTACCGATTTTGAAGACTTGAGTGAGCATCTGTGACTTTGGATAACTTATGCGGATCAATCAGAGGTGGGAAACTGTCAGAACTGCTTTGTTTTTTTAATTGTGCCTCCCGCATGTGGAATATGTATGATCCTGTATGTGGGTCCCTGGGAAATCTATAGTAGCCACCCCCGTATCCCCAGGGGGGTACATTCCAAGACCCCCAGTGGATGCCTGAAACCACAGATAGTACCAAACCCTATATGTGCTAATTTTTTCCCCTCTACATACACACCTATGGTAAAGTTTAAGTTACAAGTTCAGCGCAGCAAGAGACGAACAGCAATGCCCAGTAATGAAATAGCCCGGTTATAACCATTCGCTGTGACGGAAGGTATGTGACTCTGGCCCCTCAGAGCCGTACTGTTTGTATCGCGGGCAGATGCTGGACAAAGACACGATTTACATCTCGGGGGACAGAACGGGACAGCGTGCGATTTCATCACGCTACCCAGAACAGGGCACAATTTATAACTTATGAATTGTTTATTTCTGGAATTTTCCATTTAGTATTTTCAGACTGTGGTTGACTGCGGGTGACGGAAACCATGGAAAGCAGACTTTGAATCAAGGGGACCACTGTATACTCCACACCCCGGGGGCAGACCGGCATAATGCGGAGGGGATGAGTGAGGCGGGGGAGGTGGATGTAATCACAGTCGGCCCCCTGCCCCGTGGCGCTGGGTAAGGCTCTCAGTCTCAGGAGAGCTGTGATTATTAGAGGATGAGGACATGCTCTGGGTTTCAGAAGGATTTTAGGGTAGCCCCAGGCTCAGGGGAAGAACGCGGTGATTCTGAGGTCCTGCCCCTGGGTTTGGAAACGTGGTGTGGAGCCTGTGAGCCTGTGTGGACGAGATGGTACGTAGCAGCTTAGCGTCAGGATTCTGTGACTCTCGGTTCCTCTTTGTGGCTTCCTTCTCGGCTGAGACAAGGCTCCGGCCGAAGAATGGAGTTGTTAAGAGTGAGAACTCTGGAGCCAGACTTCCTGGGTTGGAGTCCTGGCTACTAGCTCATGACCTTGGGCCAGCTTTTCGAGGCTTTAGTTTCCTCTCCTCCCCCCCCCCCACCACCTCCCTCCCCCAGACAGATGCTTATCTCTCTCTCTTTTTTTTGTTTTGTTAATCCTTACCCCGAGGATACCTTTCCATTGGTTTCTAGTGAGAGTGGAAGAGAGAGGGAAAGACCAAGAGACACATCCATGGGAGAGAAACACATTGATTGGTTGCCTCCTGCATGAGCTTGACCGGGGCCCAGGCTGGGGAGGACCCCGCAACCGAGGTACATGCCCTTGATCAGAGTCGAACCCAGGTCCCTTTGGTCCACAGGCTGATGCTCTATCCACTGAGCCACACCGACTGGGGCTCTTTTTTTCACCGAAGTGTCCCTAAGCACCTAGAATGGTACCCACACCATTGTAAGGGGTCTCTAAACAGCTGTTGAGTTAATCATTAAGCCTTCCTCAGTGATAATTAGGATTGGATGAGTTAATACATATAAGCACGTGAAGTGTGCCTGGTCCAGTGTGCTCAGCAAGTTTTAGTAGGAACTGTTATTCTGTAATTTACTAGATACAAGGCCTGGCATTTAAATGACTTAATTTGCATTTTATTTTCCTGTTCCCAATCCCAAAGATGTTATGAAAAACCAAGGCCTGAATAGTTAAGAAAGTAAGGGGCTGATTTATTAATAATTTTGTAAAATTACTTGTACTCTGACATTGAATATTTTGCTACTCATGAGTTGTCATCAGAATATTCCGGTCCAGCTGGGTGTGGCTTAGCGGTTGAGCATCAGCCCAGGAACCAAGAGGTCACTGGTTCAGTTCCCAGTCAGGGCATATACCCGGGTTTCGGGCTCGATCCCCAGTGGAGGGCATGCAGGAGGCAGCCGATTGATGATTCTCTCTCATTGTTGATGTTTCTCCCTCTCTCTCTCCCTCTCCCTTCCTCTCTGAAATCAATAAAAATGTATATTTAAAAAAAAAGAATATTCCGTTCACAGGTAAATGACGCCATATCCAATCACGGAACATGTGCTTTTCCTAATTTATCAAGGGTTCTGCTGACTCTTCCCATATCTCTCACCCCCCCCCCCCCCATGCCCACAAATTGCGTGAATACCAAGGGCATCCGAGTCTGAAATGAGCAGCTGAGCTGGTGCCTGCATGTGGAGGCCCCCGAACTTGGCACAGCCAACTGGCCTCCACAGGAGCCGTGCCCGTGACTCGGGCCTCATTAGCACCATGGCATCTGTGACTGCGTAACTGGTCCAGACTCGTCCACATCAGATAGAATTTCCTATGTTTGTTCTCGTAATAAACCGAGCTGAGAGCTGGTTCGAAGACGTAGTAAAAGTCTTTGGAGAACTCACCCCAGCAAAAAGAGTTCAATGATTGGAATGTCTGACGCCCACAAAGCAAAGCTGGCCAGGCCGGGGCGTGATAAGGGGCCCCTCTTGGGGCGCTTCCCTCCTGCTGGGTCCTGGGGTCTCGGGGCCCAGTTGGCAGTCAGGCCCTTTCACAGGCGCGTCTCCCCGGGGTGTTTCCCTTCTGCTGGTCCCGCAGACAAATCTCAGCGGAGCAGTCAGGGTGTCATCAGTGGGAAGAGCCCCACAAATGAGCTCTAAGCTTCACTTTGGCAGAGAAACCTCTCCCGCAAACTAAGTGTCTGAAACAGAAGAAGGAAGCGTGGGGCATGGCACTGGTAACCTTTTTAAAAACATGTTTTAAAATACGTTTTTATTGATTTTTAGAGAAAGGCAGGGAGAGGGATAGAGAGATGGAAACATCCGTGATGAGAGAGAATCATCAGTCGGCTGCCTCCTGCACGCCCCCTACTGGGGATGGAGCCCGAAACCCAGGCATGTGCCCTGACCGGGAATTGAACCCTAACCTCTCGGTTCCTGGGTCGACACTCAACCACTGAGCCACACCGGCCAGGGCTGGGTTGGTTCTCTTGGCACTGAAGAATGTTTTGAGCGTCACGTGGAGAAGGGAGACGTTAGCCCTGGTGGGTGTCACTTCCTGTTCCCAGTTCCCAAGCAAACAGTGCCTGGCGGTCAGGGCCTGCCCTCCGGGTCTGCTGGGCTGTGTTTGTTCATGGGCTGACACACCTTTCCCCTTCCCCTTCCAGGCTCTGATTATCCGGAATATCACTGGCCAGTTAGAAAAACCAGCACCGATCACAAGAGAAACCACTTACCTTTTGTAAGAAGTCCAAGAAATTCCTTCTCCCGTGTTTGATAAGGTCTTAGCCAATAGTGAAGAATGTTTTGCTTAACTTTCCAGATGTTACATTGCTTGAGTCTCTAATCAAATTCAAGCATCCTGTTAATGGACAGGGAGTTAATTGTTCTTATTTTATTCTCCTACAAAGAGTTTTAGATTTTATTCTTCCTAATGACTCCCCTTGACTCCCTCTACCCCCCCGTCCCCCATACACACACACTTTACTTTGTCTACAAAGTGCATTTGTTTAAAAACTCAACTGACTTTTAAAAACATGTTGGGCACACTTTATAAAGCCAAAGAATGTGCTTAGAAAGGGACAGCGCCATTTGACTATTGCTAAGGTAACTACTTAAAGTTTCCCTTAACCTCTGCTTTATTATTTTTTAAATATATTTTTATTGATTTCCGAGAGCAAGGGAGAGAGAGAGAGAAACATCATTGATGAGAGAGAATCATGGATCGGCTGCCTCCTGCACACCCCACACTGGGGATCCGGCCACAACCCAGGCAGATGCCTTGACCGGGAATCGAACCATGACCTCCAGATTCATAGGTTGATGCTCAACCACTGAGCCATGCCGGCTGAGCCCTTAACCTCTGCTTTAAATGTTCCTGTGGTGAAGTATGTTGTGACCCGTCTTCCCTCGGGAGGAAGGGGTGGCCGGGAGCTGTTCTGTTTGCTGGCCCAGCCGGGAGGCCCCGGGCTGACGAGGCCACGCCTCCCTGCGCCTTCACTGGGAGGGCTGGCAAGTGGAAGTGCGGCCCAGTGAGCACTGGGGTGATGGGGGTCTGCCAAGGCCACCGTGACCTCCACCTTCTGTTCGTTAATCTGAGAATTTCTGTGTTTCAAGGATATTGAGTCAAGTTCTGTGTATCAGATATGTTGAACACAATGTGACATATTGAACTTTTCATTGGTTCCTGAACACCCCTCGTCCTATCACGGCACATCTGAATCATGTACTTCAGTTTTGCAACTTTTCTATGGAAGTTTGTCTTAGGTACTTCCCTTTGCTTCCATTTTCTTCTTTCTGCGTGAACTGTTCTTTTGTGGTTACCATCTGTGCCCACTGTAGTATGGCTAACGGGCGGCACAGTGGCCATGACCTGGTTTGTCACTGACTTTTTACCTGCATCCGAAGTGACACATCTTACTTCAATATCTAGCAACTTTGCACTCGCTTGCTTTTTTCTCGATTCCTTTATTCTAATGCTAACTGTGTCGAGTCACATTCAACATCCGAGTGCAAAAGGTTAAAAAAAATACAGGTGACTCATTGGGTTTGTATGAATATAGGTTCATATACACTGAGTGGCCAGAATGCGTAATAATCTGGCCACTCAGCGTATATCCTATATACTAAAAGGCTAATATGCAAATTGTCCCCTCGACCCGGAGTTCGACCAGCAGGCAGGGCGGCCAACTGCCCATGTCCCCTCCCCCTGGCCAGGCTGGCCGGACCCCACGCATGCACGAATTCATGCACTGGGCCTCTAATATATATATATATATACACACACACACACACACACACACACACTGAGTGGCCAGATTGTTATGCGTTCAGAGATCATAATAACCTGGCCACTCACTGTATGTTTCAAAACTTCACTGCCGGCGAGATGGCGTTCATGGGTTTGTAACTTTCGCCGCGGGGACTCCAACAGGAATTTTCCCAGGTATGACTCAGCAGTTTCATTGGCAAAGGGGAGCCTCTCCTTCCCACTGTCCCAGGCCTTTCATCGTGTGAAGTCACAAGTCAGGGGCCCGGGGTGAGAGCTTTGTGTGTCTGGGTTTAAGGGTTTTACAAGTTGAACTGCATGCTCTTCCCAGTGAGTGAGGTGTGCTCTGTGGGTGCCAAAGAGATGGAAGAGTCAGCGCGGTGTCTTTGTTTTTGCTAATAAAGAGGTTTACTACCTGAGATTATCCCGGCCCCGCGCTGACATCATCACGTTGGGAAGGCTCCCTGGGTCTGTTAAAACTGCCGCTCACACACGGTGAGCACAGCATCAGTGGCGTTTCTTGCATGGACTGTCGAGGTCCCGTGCCTGGATCTGTGAGCGAGGTGGTCACAGTGTCACAGCGCAGTGTTAGGGCTGTGATTATGTATTTTTTAAAAATATTTAAAAAATTGATTTTAGAGAGGATGGGAGAGGGAGAGAGAGATAGAAATATCAATGATGAGAGAGAATCACGGATCGGCCTCCTGCACGCCCCCTACTGGAGATCGAGCCCACAACTCGGGCATATGCCCTGACCAGGAATCGAACCGTGCCCTCCTGGTTCATAGGTCGATGCTCAACCACTGAGCCACACCAGCCGGGCTAGTCCTCTCCTTTGTGCATTCATTTAGCATGTGTGTTGGGAGTCTGCTGGGACTGGGCAGGCCACCAGGAACTGGGAAACCCCCTGGCCTCACGGGATCCTACGTGATGTAGAAGTCCGCCAGCTCTTAGCGTGTTCTGAGACAGGCCCGGGTGTGTGGGGGGAGGCCAGCCTGGGCTGGCTGAGGCCGGTCCTTGTAGGGGAGCTGATAGCTAAGCAGAGACCTGAGCTGTCTGGGAGAAACTTGGGGTGAAGGGGGCCGTCTTGGTAGAAGGAAGGTGGGAAGTAAAGGTGTTACATGTTGAAATGTTGGGGTTCTGCCTCTCCTATTACATCTGTACTTTTTAAGATTCCATACTATTGGGTTCCCAGCTGTTGATGTGATGGAATTCTGTGTTGCTGAATCAGACGTAAAATACCAAATTGAAGTTAAGCTACTTTGAATATATTAGCGCCACAGTAGCAGAGTGGTGAATTTTTGTTGCAGATACTTATTGTGGGAGCAGGCGAGCGAGGCCACAGTGAGGATTCTGTCTCCTCTGAATTAAAGAGCTTAACCCATGAAATTCCTTAAAGCATGTTGATCTCTAACGTGTATTGTTTTAGGGTAAAAAGATAAAAGGAGCCCAGCCGGTGTGGCACAGCGGTTAGCGTCGACCTATGAACCAGGAGGCCACGGTTCGATTCCCGGTCAGGGCACATGCCCAGATTGTGAGCTTGATCCCCACTGTGGGGCGTGCAGGAGGCAGCCGATCCATGATTCTCTCTCATCATTGATGTTTCTCTCTCTCTCTCTCCCTCTTTCTTCTTCTCTGAAATCCATAAAAGGTCAAAGGAGAGAGAGTGCGGCTGAAGGAGCAGGACATAACGTGGGCTTTCTCCTCCCAGGTCCTGTCCCGGGGCCGGTCAGGAACTGGCTTCCACAGAGGAGCCTGCTCTAAATGGCCTCCCTTTGCTGAAGGACGGGCTCGTCGTGCGCACCGACAAGGTCGGTTTGTGCGGAAAGCCTCGTGTGTAACGGCGTGTGTGTGCTCTGTCCCGCCCGCAGCTCCTGAGGAAAAGGCACATAGGAAATGACATCGTGACCATTGTCTTCCAAGAGCCCGGAGCACTGCCTTTCACTCCCAAGAGCATCCGGTCCCACTTTCAACACGTCTTCGTCATCGTCAGGGCGCACAGCCCGTGCACCGAGAATGTGTGCTACAGGTGAGCCGGTGCCCCGACGGCTCACGCCCCGGTCCATTTCAGCAGCCTCTCCCCCCGATCGTTTTATTTCCCAATTACTATTTTTAACCCCACAATTATCCCTTTTGTCTAATTATATTCCCCACTGTCTTCACTCGGGTGCTTTCTTCTGTAAGAAATAATTACCTTCCCATTTTTGAAGAAAATGAAATGCCTAGCAGATCAGAATCATAAATGATACATTTCCTTGATTTTTTTTCCCCTAAAAACTTCCTCCAGCCCCTGCCAGCACCATAAGGTAACTGTTCCCAGCCTGGGCGGGGGGTGATGTGGCCGGGTCAGTGCTTCTCAAGCAGGAGAAATTATCACAAGGGCAAAACTCTGCTTGTCAGCCCGGCTCCTGGGAACACGCACTCCCGCAGGCTGGGAACCGGAGCTGCCCCTGGCCCTGGTGACTTCCCTCAGCCGTCCACGGGCCTCAGTCCCCAGCTCTTTCCAGCGAGGCCTGCTTTTCTTCTTACCTGCTAAGTAAGGGGCAAGTCGTTTGTTTTTTTAAATTATGTTTTTATTGATTTCAGAGAAGAAAGGGGAGAGAGAAATCAATGATGAGAGAGAATCATTGCTCGACTGCCTCCTGTACGCCCCCCACTGGGGATGGAGCCCACAACCCGGGCATGTGCCCTGACTGGGAATCCAACCGGGATCTCATGGTTCATAGGGCAACACTCAACCACTGAGCCACACTGGCCTGGCTGGGCAACTCTTAAGAAACAGCTGACCTTCCGTGGGGTTCTGGAAAAAGTGTGGGCCTTTGACCTGAGGTTGAGGTGCTTGGTATGAATTCTTTATTTCTCAGAGCATTTGTTTCCTTCTCTTAAACGTGGGATCATCGTATTTACTTCAGTACATATATGTACCTATGAAGAATACATAGCGGAAATGGTGCAGAACAACTATCCGAGGCCTGGCACCCCTCAAAGGCTCTGACCTTAATAATCTGAACACAGTCATTGCCAGTTCACTGCCGACGGGCCAAGGCGGGGTGCGGTGTGGGTGGGGCCGGGGGGCCTGTGAAGACTCCTGAAGGCAGAGAAACCCGTCTGAGCGTTAGGTGTTGCCAGTTGACATCCCCAGCCCACACCCACGCTCACAGTCAGCTTGTTAGAGCCGGCGATTCTCTGGCCCTACTGTGCGGCGTGCTAGCTCAGCATGCCTGCCACCTGCTTGTCTTCCTCCCATGGCGATTTTTATACGTATCCGAGCGAAACACCACTGGCCTAATGCTCAGATCCACTCACTAACGCTAAAAATAAAAAAAAAGAAAGGAGAAAGTGTAGTATCTACTCTATAAACTTTCCACTTGACTAGACAATGTTGGTACAAACATGGTAAATTGGCTGATTCTTCTGAGATCTCTCCCTAAGAATGGTAATTATGAAAAATAATCTTCAGTGAACCGTCCTAAGGGATTGGAAACTTAAGCCGAGGGCGGTGCTGTATTCGGTGTGATTTTTATTGGCTGCCATTTTTTAGGTCAAACAAGCATTTTAAGTTACTTTCTATCTTTAGTTTATTGCTTCTATCATGACGGAGGGGTTCATTATTAGCACAAAAAACCCTAAACATACGTCATATCTATTTTTTTTCCAGGTTTTTTATTTTAATTAAACCAACCGGGAGGAATTTTTTGGGTATAACTATAGATCTTACAAGCAGAGTGGATTGCATTATGGTTTCTGTGACAGAGGAGGGGTGTGCAAACCACTCAAACAAATAAAAACTTATCCAGCCCGGCCAGTGATGCTCAGTGGTTGAGCGTCGACCTATGAACCAGGAGGTCACAGTTCAATTTCCAGTCAGGGTACATGCCCGGGTTGGGGGCTCGATCTCCAGTGTGGGGTGTGCAGCAGGCAGCCGATCAGTGATTCTTTCTCATCATTGATGTTTCTCTCTCTCTCTCCCTCTCCCCCTTTCTCTCTGAGATCAATAACAATATATATATATATTTTTTTTTTAAAAGCTTATCCAGAAATGAGGAAGACAAGAAGCTCCAAATAGCTGGCTAAGCTGAAAGGGTGTCTGTGCCAGGTTCCTGAAGGGAGGGGTCTCGGCATCACCGCTCACCTTGTTTCTCTTTCCTCCTCAGCGTTGGAGTTTCTAGATCCAAAGACGTGCCCCCGTTCGGCCCACCCATCCCCAAAGGCGTCACCTTCCCCAAGTCAGCCGTGTTCCGGGACTTCCTTTTAGCCAAAGTGATCAACGCGGAGAACGCGGCCCACAAATCGGAGAAGTTCCGAGCCATGGCCACCCGGACGCGGCAGGAGTACCTGAAGGACCTGGCGGAGAACTTCGTCACCACGGCCACCGTGGACACCTCCGCCAAGTTCAGCTTCATCACGCTGGGGGCCAAGAAGAAGGAGAAGGTGAAGCCGCGGAAGGACGCCCACCTGTTCAGCGTGGGGGCCATCATGTGGCACGTGGTGGCCCGGGACTTCGGCCAGGCCGCCGACATCGAGTGTCTGCTGGGCATTTCCAATGAGTTCATCATGCTGATCGAGAAGGAGTCCAAGAACGTGGTGTTCAACTGCTCATGCAGGGACGTCATCGGCTGGACCTCGGGGCTCACGAGCATCAAAGTGTTCTACGAGAGGGGCGAGTGCATCCTTCTCTCCTCGGTGGATAGCTGTCCCGAGGACATCCGGGAAATGGTCCAGCGCCTGGGGGTAAGTACCCCTGGGTTTCGTATTCCCTACGTCCTGAGGCCTTCAGTCCCGGTTCATATTGGCTTCCACTGTGCATGTTCCACCGTGGTGACGGCATCTAGGGAATGAATGGCATCTAGGGAATGAATGGCATCTAGGGAATGAATGGCACCTGGGGAATGAATGGCACCTGGGGAATGAATGGCTATTTCCTGTGATGACTGAGTCCGTGTAAGGATGTGAGGGACTCCAGATAAAAGGAGAACAGGATCCTTCCGCCTTGGGAATGTTGAGGAGGAAGAAATAGCAAACGAACAAAGGTCGGAGGTGGCAGGTGCAGGTGCAGGAGGAGACAGCAGCAGACAGACGTGCGGACTCCGGAGAAGCTTGCCCTTCACCTCCGTCCTCAGGAGGAGGTTGAATTTGAACCAGAAGTCGCGTTACTATTGGGAAGAAGGCAGGACCTGCCGTTCTCAGGAAGTCCTTTGGGGGTGGCCCTGACCAGTCCTTGGTGCTGGAGTGCACGGAGGGGGGTGCAACCCCTTCTTTCATTTCCTTTATTCGATGCGGCTGCATACTCTTGGGGTGTCAGAGCCCGCGAGCTGCTGCCTGGGGTTGCCTGTGGCCCCCAAGAGATGGCCCGCTGGAGGAGTGCCCCCTGCATACCGCCCTGGTGGTAGGTGCCAGGAGCCTGGCTGGCCGGGCACATGAGAGCTGAGGCCTCAGCGCCCAGGCGAGCGAGGGCATCCGTCCACAGGGGAGGGTCCTAGGGCAGGAACAGGCGTCCCCAGGCTGGTGCAGAGCCAGCACCCCCGCTTCCCTGGCATCTGCCGCTGCTGCTGCCCATCTGGGGGCAAGTCGCCAGCGTTAGCTTGGAAGTGCTCTGGGCCATTTTGAAGTTGAATGAAGTTGTCCGATAGGCTTTAGTGTTTGACAGGTGAAACTTGTAATCGTTTCAGCCGGCCGGTATGGCTCAGTGGTTGAGCGGTGACCCATGAGCCAGGAGGTCACTGGTTCAATTTCCAGTCAGGGCACATGCCTGGATTGCGGGCTCGATCCCCAGTGTAGGGTGTGCAGGAGGCAGCCGATCCATGATTCTCTCTCCTCGTTGATGTTTCTATCTCTCCCTCTCCCTTCCTCTCTGATTCAATAAAAATATATTTAAAAAAGAGTCTTTTTTGCACTGGGACAGTCCATCTGGAGCAATGCCATCTCTATGCTTAAGAGCCAAATCGGGTGACACAAGAAAGGAGGGGGGGTCATCAGAGACCGTCTTAAGCCCTAGTCAGGGCTTCTGAGGAAAGGCAGGACACCTGTGCAAGTGGATTTGCCTTTGAAGAATGAAACCATTGCCCTACCGGTGTGGCTCAGTGGATAGAGCCTCGGCCTGTGGACCTAAGGGCCCCGGGTTCGATCCCGGTGAAGGGCACGTACCTTGGTTGCAGGCTCCTCGGGCCCTGGCCCTGGTCGGAGGCAACCAATCGATGTGTTTCTCTCACTTTGATGTCTCTCTCTGTCTTTCCCTCTCTCTCCCACTCCCTAAAAATCAATGGGGAAATATCCTATGGTGAGGATTAACAAAAAAAAAAAAGAATGAAACGGTTGCATAACTCTTGTTATTGCTTTGTTCCTGATGCCCATATGGTTAATGACACTGAACTTGGATCGAGATGTGTCCCTGTCACGTGGACAGATCGAGGGCAGGGCTGTGAGGCTGAGGAGGAGCGGGCACGAGGCCTGTGTGTGTACCTCTGACACGGAGACCCCTCAGCCGCGTCTCTGACCGTCTCCTGTCCCCTCAGATAGTGACCAGAGGCTGCGAGACCGTGGAAATGACCCTGAGGAGGAACGGGCTGGGCCAGCTCGGCTTCCATGTGAACTTCGAAGGCATCGTGGCCGACGTGGAGCCTTTCGGCTTTGCCTGGAAGGCGGGCCTTCGCCAGGGCAGCCGCCTCGTGGAGATCTGCAAGGTGGCCGTGGCCACGCTGACCCACGAGCAGATGATCGACCTGCTGCGCACGTCTGTGACCGTGAAGGTGGTCATCATCCAGCCCCACGGCGATGGCTCGCCCCGGAGGTAAGCCCGGCGGGCCCGCTGCCCCTGCGGGTCCTGGGAAAACGCCGTCGCAGGCGTCCTCCACCGCGTCGCCTGGCTGTCAGCCATCAGAGCAATTTAAAAAGGGCTCTGACAGCTCTCGGCGTAAAGCACACGATAAAGCGTCATTTTCTAAGCGATTTAACGGGACAGTGACCGCGTAAAAGCTGAGCCATCGCGCTGAGCTGCAGAAATGCCCTGGCTCACCCAGACGTGAGGCTGCGTCTAAGGAAAGGAGCGTCCGTGTCACCGCTCAGCCTTCGGGAATGCAGCGTTTGTCTGTGCGCTTCCCTTCCCTAACTGAAGGCATGACTGTGTGTGTGTGTTTTTGTTTGTTTTAATATGTTTTTATTGATTTCAGAGAGGGAGAGAGAGAGATAGAAACATCCGTGAGAGAGAGAATCATGGATCGGCTGCCTCCTGCACACTCCACAGTGGGGATCGAGCCCGCAACCCGGGCATGTGCCCTGACCGGGAATCGAACCCTGACCTCCTGGTCCATAGGTCGACGCTCAACCCCTGAGCCACGCCGGCCGGGCAAGGAGCGCTATTTAAGGACAAGCTGCCTGTGGCTCTGGGAGGCTTTCTGCCGTGTCTGGTGGTGTCGGGGTCACATTCTCGCTCTGTCCCAGAAGTCCCTGCTCTGGTGGAGAGAGAGAAAGTGGGCTCAGGGGTCCGGGCCTGTGCTGTGTGACCCTGGGTAAGGCCTGGAAGGTGGGATTATCACATCACCAGCTCCTGCTGTGCCCGTGAAGGTCGGATGAGATGAGGGTTCAAGTAGCGCCTCCAGGCCTCACCAGCACCTGCATCTTGGTCAAGATCACTAAGATCCTTTCTCACTGGGACTTTCTCCTGCTCTACGGAAATCCTTATCACTCAGCGATCGCGAGCTACCACTGCTACTTGCTAACCCTCTTTCTGTGGCGACAGGACGTTCCTTATGGTCTCTCAGCCCCTGCCCTCTGCCTGAGAAGCCAGCACGGTCCCCAACCCTTCCCGCGATGCCATGTCCCTTGTCTGTATCGCCCGCAGCAGTGGCCACGAGCCCCACGTGACTGTTGCACACTTGCAATGTGGCTAGTGGGACTGAGATGACTTTTTCATTTTAACCACTTGAGATTTAATTACCCCTGTGGGGGAGGGACAAATTTCCCTCTACCCTCAATGTTCTTCTGGCTGATCTAATCCTCAAACAGATAGGAGCCAGATGAGCAAGAGAAAATGACTAAATGTAACACACACGTATGTGTGGGAACCTCGCGTGCATGAGCGAGTCAGAGTGGGGAGGTGGGTTTTGAGGTCTGGGAGACATGCTGAGCTGGGGACCAGGTGATGGCCCTGGGGGTGCAAAGGCCACTGCAGGGTGTTGCGAACAGGCGGTTAGCCCTGGCCGGTGTGGCTCAGTGGATAGAGCATCAACCTGCAGACCGAAGGGACCCAAGTTCGATTCCGATCAAGAAGCCAAGATAGTGTGTAAGTGAAAGTCTTTTAAAATAAAGTTTAAGCCAGTTATTAGGACATTTTTGCAGACAGTAAGATTTCTTTCTTTCTTCCTTTGGGGAAAATCAAGCCCTTTGATCTGTCCTAGAGGTTGATTGCTACCATAGCATTAGACAGAAATGTTACCCGGCTCTCCCTTCAGGTTAAAAGCATGTTTCTCCTACGTTTCACTTTGGCCTACAGTAAGACTTCTTAAAGCGTTCAGGAGATCCGGTTAATAAATATGTTAAAGTTACCATTATGTTTGGTATTTTAAAAAAGTAGAATTTCCTAAGAAGTACTGAATTTCGTTAGCTAAAACAAACAAACAAAAAAACTACCATTTACAAGTTTAGGCTGTTTTTATTGTTGTTTAATCCAAGGACTTTAACTGCCTTGGTCTGTGCATAATTAATCCTTTCTTTGTGTCAGATGCAAACCCTCTGATTAAAGCTATTGAGGATATTTAGAGCTTTTCCTTTGTTTCCTGGTAATGTTTCTCCCGGAAGAGACAGATTTTCCTCTGGATGAATCTGGAATAAGTGTTTTCTGCATTTTAACTTTAGCCAGGATGAGAATTAGCCATTTGCCTAGTAGTAACCCTCTCAAATTGGCCCGCCTCTCCATCCACATTTCTGCATCTTGAAGGTCTTAAGCCCAGCCTGTACCGTTTAAAATGGTTTCGATTCAGTCTTCTCGCATTTGAATTTGTAAATTTTTAAATCCACGTGTTGGTTAGTTTGGGACTCGCCTGCCTGTGGCTGCCTGGGAGCCCGATAAAGCGCTGTTGTCAGGCAGCTTCCAGGAACAGAAACCATCCTGGCCAGCCATGTGCAAGGTCACTTCAATGTCAGCCGTGCCGGAGTTCAGCCTCTGTTAGATTTTTTTTTTTTAAGAAACTGTAGGGAGGGCCTTAGAGGGGAAATGGGCAGCATTTGACTCATTTCAAAAATTAAAATACACATCTTTTAAAGGAGCCATAGCTTAGCACCATCAGTCCTGTAGCGGAATGTGCAAACATAGGCTTTAAGCTAAAACTACACCTTTGATTTGTGGCATGAAAACCCGTCTTTTTTTTTACAAATTGGCTCTTGGTGCTTGTCAGGGAGGGGCAAGGAGAAAACATACATTTACGGGTGTGTGTGTGTGTGTGTGTGTGTGTGTGTGTGTGTGATTTTTTAAAAGTTGTCTTTAATGTAAGAGCCACAAGGATGACCACAATGGCCCAATGAATGGATTGCAAGAGCTTTCGTGCTTCATAAACACTGACCAGCAAGTGAAAATGCGTCCGTTTGTTTCTGCTGCTTATCAGCTTGATGGCTGTCCAGAGGGCACCAGTGAGAGAGGATTCGCCTCGGAGCCCATCTGCTCCTGCCGGCAGTGGGTGAGGCCTGTCACTCATAGCCCCCCCCACCCCAGCCCCCCCCCCCCCCCCCATCCCGGCTGTCTGAGGTCAGGTGTTTGTTATGACTCGGAAGCTGCCGGATGTGCTGAAGTCTCTGGCTGGGAAAGGATTCACCGTGGAATCAAAAGCTTCCCTGCATTTTGCAGTCTCCTTCTCAAGCCTCGGGGTGATGATCTTTCAGCCACCCCTCAGCTTGAGCTCCAGGGAACCCCGGGCTGGGGGGAGCTTATTAAGTGATTTCCTGCCGGGACTGGATCTGCGTGAATTCACAAGGATGGGGAATGAGTGGCGGGAAGCGGCTTGGGAATAGCACTCTTCGCATGGAAGGGAGGTTAAAGGAGGAGGCCCCCCAACAGACAGCCTCTGGGCCAAGGTGAAGAGTTGCTGAAGCTGCTTCATTAACCTTGGCTTTGGGGGGGGGCTGGTGTGGCCCCGCCCCCGGCCTGCCCAGGGGACTGACATTCTGCAAGTGTCACTCCAGGAAAGCAAATCCACTCAAAAGGAGGGGAGAAAGGAAGTAACAGCTCATCAGAATCACGCATGAGTTGTTATGCAACGCGAGTGATTTAGTAACCATGTCCAATAAAAATGGAAATGGAGTTCCTTGCTGGGGTGCATCTGTTTTGTGTGATTTCTCATCCTCTGTTGACATGACATATTTTTCTATATAATGCAAAACAGTGGAAATTATCTCATGTTGTCCTGAATCCAAATTGTGGTTCTCAAATCGTTCTGTAAGCGTGGAGCTTTCTGTTCTTGTCGGCTGTTTTGCTGCTGCCTGTGGCCTGGCCATTCAGCTCCCTCAAGTGCACAGGGGCGGGTGGGAATCGAAGCAGGAAGGAGAGCTCACGTGTGTTAGATGAGCAGTGAGCGTGTGTGTGTGTGTGTGTGTGTGTGTGTGTGTGTGTGCGCGCGTGCGCGCGCGCGCATATATGGTGAGTGAAAATCTGGGCTAGGGTGAGGTTTTATTTTTTTATTATTATTACTTTTTTAAAAATATTTTTATTGAATTCAGAGAGGAAGGGAGAGAGAGATAGAAACATCAATGATGAGAGAGAATCATCGATTGGCTGCCTCCTGCACGCCCCCTACTGGGGATTGAGCCTGCAACCCAGGCATGTGCCCTTGACCAAAATCGAACCCAGGACCCTTCAGTCCGCAGGCTGACGCTCTATCCACTGAGCCAAACCAGCTAGGGCATTATTACTTTTTAATATATCTTTATTGACTTCAGAGAGGAAGAGAGAGATAGAAACATCAACAATGAGAGAGAATCATTGATCGGCTGCCTCCTGCACGCCCCACAATGTGGATCCAGCTGGCAACCCGGGCATGTGCCCTGACCGGGAATGGAACCCTGACCTCCTGGTGCATAGGTCGACGCTCAACCACTGAGCCATGCCGGCCGGGCTGGACTAAAGTGAGGTTTTAGATTAGAGGTCCAATTTATTCATATGGGGGAGAAAAATTAGTTAAATTTGGTGTTGTCTTATGGCCCCTGAAAACACCAAAAAAACCCACCAGAACTTAGGTTCTCCAAGTAACTGAACTGCACTCACTATTCTGAGTCCCTTCAGAGTAAAGTGTAGATATCCTCACTGCTTGAGGTCAGCGCATTGGGTTACAGAAGGAATGTTAGGTAGCTTTCCTCCCACTTACTCACTCATGCACTTGTTCCCGCTTTTAAAGAGTTTGTGCCCAAATCCGCTGGGTCAGGGCTATCACACTAGATGGGACAGATCTAACCTTGACTCTATGGACTCCTTTTCGTCTCCCCCTCATTCTCCAGTACAGCACCTTCCCATTCATGTTTTCGCTGCTTAAAATGTTTTCTCCAACCGTAGCAACAACCAACTGCCCGCTAGCGTGTCTCCCCGCGGGCAGAAAGCACGCTCTGTCTCTCCGTGTCCACGCTGTTCTGCCGTGGAGGATGTTGTCCTGTCACTGACCCTGGGAACAGGACGCAGGGGGTGACAGCCAAGCTCGGGCTCACTGTTAGTTGGGCAAGTAGAACTGTGTCAAGCTTGACAGGTTACCCACACCGTGGGGCCGTGGGAACGCTGGCCGGCGGTGCTCTCCTGGTGGGGAGGTCTTCGTCACAGCTCAGGCATCACGCGGCTGTGGGGGAGCTTCGGTGTTGAACTCGGAAGGATCGCACGCAGGGAAACGTTATTCCTGCTCTCAGGCTTTCTCGGGGAGACAGGGAAGTGGCTGGCTCCATGGAGAACTTGCTGAGCCTTTGAGTCAAATGCTGTGCGGGGTGCAACCCAGTGGGTAGACCAGTCGGCCCGTGTGCTTGGTGAGGAAGGAAGGGCTAGAACCTGAGGAGCCATTCAGGTCCGGGCAACCCACTGCCGCTCTCATCTCACACCTTCGGTTCAAGTCCTTTTTGTTCAAAGGGCTGGGTCATGTGGGTTTATGGTCTGATCTCTCTCGTCTTTCTTATCTCACCAGAGGAGATGTATTGATTTTTAGAGAGGGAGTGAGAGAGATAGTGAAGCATCCATCTTATATGAAAACTGCTGTTTGCAATTTTAACCCTGCTAATTGGCTTCTGTAAATTCTTGCTTGCTAAGACTACTCCCACTTCAGCGAGGCCATTAAACCTTCCCCAGACAAGCTTATCAGTGCTGGTGCCAGGCTAGGCCTCTGGTTGAGGTCTCAAGGCCCAGCACATACGGGCTCTTTAAGAACTTGCAAAAGGGGCCGGAAACACTCCATATTTGGGAGACAAAGAAGGTAAAATCATATAAATAGGGAGAATTCCTGCATATTGGGGCCCAGAATTTGGGAGACATTTTCCTCTGGACCCGCGCGTAATAAATGTAACTCCATCTCTCTGGTATTACTTTGTTCTTCTTCGGTTTTCTGTAACAAGAGAGTGAAACATCGATGTAAGAGAGAAACTTCGATCGGTTGCCTCCTACACACGCCCTGTCCAGGGATCGGACCCACAACCTGGGTATGTGTTCTGACCGGGAATCGAACCCACAACGTTTTGTTGGATGGGACTACACTCCCACCAACTGAGCCACAGCCCAGGGCTGACGTCTCTTTTTCTATCTATGGTCTAGCTGTCTTTCTGTGTCTGTAAATCAAGGACATTTGTAGGAAAGGGAGATCATCTTTCATTTAGTTCCTCCTTCCTTCCCCGGAAGCCGTCCTGTGCGGTATCTCCCTGCTGCACGCTTTTGATTTTTTTACGCATCAGGAAGAAAGAGTTTGAGAATCTAGTGACTGAGCTTCAATTCCCCCTGTCACCTTGTTGGATGACTTGGGAAGAGTTTAGCTATTAGCAGGCTATTAGCATAACAGATGTAAAGAACGATTAAAATATCAGCGATTGCCTTAACCCCCAGGGCTCGGGAGGGTTCTTTTGCAAAGTGCATAATAGGGAAGAAGCAGGCAGTTCTTTTCAGGGATCTGTCCGCCTTTGTTTCCGAGATTTTTTTTTTTTTTTTTTAGCTCCTAGTGGAAAACATGGCATAGGTGGGCCGCATTACCTGTTCTTTGTTGGTTTTCTTTCTCTTTTAAAACTATATTTTTATTGATTTCATAGAGGAAAGGAGAGGGGGAGAGAGAGAGAGAGAGAAACATCCATGATGAGAGAGCATCACGGATCGGCTGCCTCCTGCACGCCCCGCACTGGGGATGGAGCCCTCAACCTGCGCATGTGCCCTGACCTCGCATCGAACCGTGGTTCACAGGTCGATCGATGCTCAACTGCTGAGCCGTGCTGGCTGGGCTCTTCGGTGGCTTCCTAAGGAGGTGGCCACGGGTTTTGGGAAGGGCACTGAGCTAGGAGTCAGAGGCCCCAGGTCCGAGGGTGACCCTGTCTCTGATGAGCTGGGCCACCTTCCCGCCCTCTCCGAGCCTTCTCTGAAAATCGGAGCTGTAGCGCCTCAGACATCTGTGGGCGTGGCCGTGGCGTGGTGTCTGTGGGACTCGGTCAAGGGCGGGACGAGGTGGGTGGCGGATTGGGACCAGGGGCGGCATTGAGGAGTACTCCAGGCCTTCCCCCTGATTGCTGGGTTTCGTGCAAGAGTCTCTGCGACGCAGCCAAGTGAGTGAAACCAGCAGGTCCCTCCGAGCGCAGCAGACGCAAGTGGTAATTACGTGGTCAGGCTGTGGCCGTGCGGTCCAGGCCCTGCTAATTGGTTCAAATGCCTTTTTTTTTTTTTTTTGCCTTTTTTTAAGAATAAGTCTTGCCCGGCCGGCGTGGCTCGGTGGTTGAGCGTCGACCTAGGAACCAGGAGGTCACGGTTCGATTCCCGGTCAGGGCACATGCCCGGGTTGTGGGCTCCATCCCCAGTGTGGGGCGTGCAGGAGGCAGCCGATCCATGATTCTCTCTCATCATGGATGTTTCTCTCTTTCTCTCTCCCTCTCCCTTCCTGTCTGAAGTCAATAAAAATCTATGTAAAGAACTCCAAGAGGCTGTCCCGTGTCTGGGCTGCACATGGCGGGTCTGGGTTGGAGCCCAGAGCGCACACTCTCCTTCCTGGAGAGCAGGTGGTTGGCGTGGAGCGTCCTGCTGGGAGGGGAGAGGGAACCGCTCAGCCCGCTGGGCCCCGCAGGGCCGTCCTGGGTCAGGCTCCGAGGGGGACCCCACAGCCGCTCCTTCAAGTGCTCGAGTTAGTGATGGTCAGCGGAGGTTCTCCCGGGAAACGAGAGATGCCATCGCCCGGAACAGGCCTCAGGGGCAGTGCCTTCTTGCCGGCATCTCGCTGGGTGTCTGAGGTTAAGGTGCACAGGGGCCGTGCTGGCTTGGCAGCGAGTGGGGGTGCTGTCAGCTGTGAGGCGGAGGGGACGCCCCTGGGCGCCGGCCTTGCCAGAAGCGGCAGCAGCTGTGGACCAAGGATGCGCGGGTTGGAAGCTGCTTCCTGCGGCCGGAGGATGCCGCCGAGTGCATGCGTGTCCCGGGAGTGAGTGCACGCGTGTCCCTGTCACAGGAGGCCCACAGAGCTGGTTCAGAGGGACCATATTGGGTTTTTGGTGTGTGTTTTTTTTTTTAATATATTTTTATTGATTTCAGAGAGGAAGGAAGAGGGAGAGAGCTAGAAACATCAATGATGTGAGAATCATGGATCGGCTGCCTCCCGCACGCCCCACACTGGGGATCGTGTCCGCAACTTGGGCATGTGCCCTGACCGGGAATCGAACCGCGACCTCCCGGGTCATAGGTTAAGGCTCAACCACTGAGCCACGCCGGCCGGGCAGGTTTTCAGAGTGAAACAGTGGACGTAAGATCCTCTGAGGGCTCCCGCCGTGGAGCTGCTTGTCACTCCCCCAGTCCCGTCGCGTTGCATTTCCCACCAGCACATTTGCTGTGACCTTGGTCAACTCGGGGTTTGCCTTGCAGGATACACTCAGATTCATTAGACTCAGACAGTTGCTGGCTCGCGGCCGCAGTGTTAACAATTGTATTTATCTCTAACCCTGCAGCTGAGTGTTTATGGATGTCTATCTCGCATGCTAATTGGGAGCCTGCGTAGATGACATGTTCATTTGTTACAGAGCTTCCTTGTAAGCGACCCTGCAGCCTTGTCTATTGTCTCCGAGTGTCTCCTCTGGCGAGAAACGGAAAACGTGGGGGAAGCCAGAGGGCGGCTCCATCCACGCCCGGCTCGGTCAGGGCAGGAAGGCAGGCGTGTAGCGTACCTGACCCTGCGCACGAGCAGGCGAGCAGAGGGCTTCCGTCTCCCTCACGCATGTTCATTCACACACAAGACGAGCAGCTCACTTCCTCGGAAGCGCCTGTCGTGCCAGGTCTGTGTGCACATGCCCAGGTCGGGGTTCACTTGACCTTGCTTCTTGGAGAGGCATTTGCCGGGAGTCCCTTCCCAGCAGCCCTGGCGGTGATGCTTCGGATGAGCTGGGGACACGTCGCCTGGCGTCCTGCGCTGGGACCACCCACGGGGAGAGGATGCGCTGGGGCAGGCACAGGTGCGCATGGGCCTCCGCAGGCTCCTTGGTGATTCTTATTTGACACCTCTCCCCCTTCCCTAAAAACAGGTTGAATTTACTGTTCGCCTCCTTTAAAAATACATGTTATTGATGTCAGAGAGGGAGGGAGAGGGAGAGAGAGAGGAACATCCATGATGAGAGAGAATCATGGATCGGCTGCCTCCTGCACGCGCCACAATGGGGATCAAGCCCACAGCCCAGGCATGTGCCCTGACCGGGAATCGAAGCATGACCTCCTGGTTCATAGGTCAACGCTCAACCACTGAGCCACGCCAGCCAGGCATGTTCCCATTTTTTAAAGGAATTTCTCTCATCATATGGAGCAGAACGAAGGTTGACCAGGTTTGATGACATATTATAATTAGTAGTGTTTCTATGATGTCTCAGCCACAGAAATAAAGAAGGAAATATTCGGTTTATAAGAGTAGTTGCTGTAAAAGTGTCACATTATAGCGAAATTAATTTGGATTTAAAAATAAAGCCCTTCTTTGACCCTGGCCCATGTGGCTCAGTTGGTTGGACATCGTCCTGTGCACCAAAAGGCCATGGGCTCGATCGGTAAGACCTGGAGGAGGCAGCCTATCTGATTTTCCACTCTCACATTGATGTTTCTCTCTCTCTCTCTCTCTCTCTCTCCCCCCTACTCCCTCTCTAAAAAAAAAATAAAAATTATTTTTTTTTTAATTTAAATAAAAAGAAAGCCCTTCTTTTGAGAATAGCTGGTTTGTATCAGGGCCAAAGAATGGCAGTTTTTTAAATTTAAAAACCATTAGCCTATGGCGGTGCCGAGGCCGGAAGCGGACTATCCGGCCCGGCCCCGCCAGCCGCACGCATTGCAGCTCCTGTCGCTCCGCTCAGCCGCTCCTCCCGACTCGGCACTGACAGCGCCTTCTTCTCTGAGACTGCAGCTGAGTTACAGCCACTTATTAAGTCTCCAGGCTGAGCGTGAATTAAGGGCCCGCACCCCTCCACCATCTGTCTTCTCTTTGTTTCTTCTTCCTCTGACGCCAAACCTCATCAACGTGAAACCCAGACACGCACTGGGGGTCCCCTCTGCTTCCCAAGATGCAGGGTTTCCGTTCCTTCCATTCAGAACCTAACTCCGCGGCCTTTAACCTTGGTGGGTTCCCCGGAAAACTCCCGGACCCGCCCCGTTCAGGCAGCGGCAGCCCAGGGTCCCCTGAACCCCCTCGACTTGCTCCTCGGATGCAGTGGCCCTGCCTCTGGTCTGTGGGCCCCACAAGCACACGGGGCCGCGGGGAAGCCGAGCCGATGCCTGAGCCTCCCTCTCGCCCTCTCCTCTCGTCCCGCAGGGGCTGCTCGGAGCTCTGCCGCATCCCCATGGTGGAGTACAAGCTGGACAGCGAGGGCACCCCCTGCGAGTACAAGACCCCCTTCCGGAGGAACACCACGTGGCACCGGGTGCCCACCCCGGCCCTGCAGCCCCTGCCCCGAGCCTCGCCCGCCCCCGGCACGCCCGACCGGCTGCCGTGCCAGCAGCTGCTCCCGCAGGCGCAGGCCGCCATCCCGCGCAGCACCTCCTTCGACCGCAAGCTACCCGACGGCACCAGGTACCGTGGCGCCACCTCCGAAGGCCGCCGTGTCCCATCGGGGGCGCAGCCAGGCTGTGGGGGGCCTTCCCGTGTGGCTGCGGGGTTCTGAGTCGGCTTGTTCTGGCAAGTTGGCAGGCAGCACTGGGGCAGGACCGGGGTGCGGGGATGCGGGAGCCCCTGGCCCTGGCCCTGGCCCTGCGATGGAGCGGATGACACGCTGGTCCTTGCGAGGGACTGAGTGTGAGTCAGCCACGGATGTAACGTGCAGCATAGGGAACAGAGTCCGGATTATTGTAGGGACCGTGCACGGTGCCAGGTGTGTCCTGGGAACCTCAGGGAATCCCCTTATACCAGGGGTCCTCAAACTTTTTAAAACAGGGGCCAGTTCACTGTCCCTCAGACAGTTGGAGGGCCAGACTATAGTTAAAAAAAACTATGAACAAATTCCTATGCACACTGCACATATCTTATTTTGAAGTAAAAAAACAAAACGGCAAAAACACCCGCATGTGGCCCGCGGGCCGTAGTTTGAGGACGCCTGCCTTATACAGTGCATATGGCCAGTCACTGTTGTTCACCTGAAACTAATATAATACCGGACGCCAACTGCAGTTGAAAAACAAATATGAAAAAAATGAGGGCCCCAATCACAGATTCCGCCACCAGGGCCCCCTCCCCCTCCCTCCACGATCCTGCGGGTCAGCTCAGACCCTCTGGGCCAGTGGTCGGCAAACTCATTAGTCCACGGAGCCAAATATCAACAGCACAACGATTGAAACTTCTTTGGAGAGCCACATTTTTTAAACTTAAACTTCTCCTAACGCCACTTCTTCCAAATAGACTCAGCCCAGGCCGTCGTATTTTGTGGAAGAGCCACACTCAAGGGGCCAAAGAGCCGCATGTGGCTCGCGAGCCGCAGTTTGCCGACCACGGCTCTAGGTGCCTGCGAGCAGCGCTGAGTAGAAACAAGGCTGCCCCGTCAGGATGAACCCCATCTCCCCCGTGGCCGTGTGTTAAGGGGGCCCCACATCATGAGCTTTTCCTGGCTTTCCTCCTTTTCAGCAAAGTGAGTTGAGTTTAAAATGACTTTTGTCGAGTTTAGGGTTTTCTCTCTGCACAGTTTTAAGTCCAGAACCGAAGTGTGTCTTGTGTGAAGGTCACACACCAGGTCGTGGTGATGTGTTCATGACGCTGGCCCCCTGGGGTCGCATGGCTGTGCTTCCATATGTTACGGAACCACGGTCTGCACAGCGACGTTACATGCTCCGGCCACGTCTTTCCTGTGACGCAGCGCCAGCCGTGAGCACCCGCGGTCTCCGGCATCACCACGTCTCACTTGTGTCCACCACGGGTCCTGCCCCTCCTGCCGCGTGTGCTTCTGCCCCGTGGCAGCGGGCTTGTTGGGAGAGCGAGATAGGCCAGGTGCCGGCCGCACAGAGGCCTCGGGGCCCTGCTAATGATTCTGGTTCCGTTTCAGAAGTTCGCCCAGCAACCAGTCATCCTCCAGCGACCCCGGACCCGGCGGGAGTGGGCCCTGGAGACCGCAAGTGGGCTACGACGGGTATGCCCATCTCCCCCTCCGCTGGGCCTGGGAGGAGCTGGGGGGATCTAGGGAGGGCCTGGGAGGAGCTGGGGGGATCTAGGGAGGGCCTGGGAGGAGCTGGGGGGATCTAGGGAGGGCCTGGGAGGAGCTGGGGGGCCTGGTCAGAGCCTGGGAGGAGCTGGGGGGTCTAGGGAGGGCCTAGGGGAGCCCAGGAGCCTGGGGGAGCTTGTTTCGGGGACTGCACAGCATACGCCAGTGATGGCGAACCTATGACACGCGTGTCAGCACTGACACGCGTAGCCATTTCTGATGACACGTGGCCGCATGCCGAGGATGAAACATTTGCTGCTCCTGAGGATGAAACATTTGCGAAATAATGTTTTTTCCTCAAAGTGACACACTACCCAAGTTATGCTCAGTGTTTTGGCGAAGTTTGACACACCAAGCTCAAAAGGTTGCCCATCACTGGCATACGCAGTCCTCGGAGGATGTAAAGATGCCACTCTGAGCCTATCCAGGCAAAGGCTCCTGGTTTCTATCTAGGCAGCTAGTGCTTACTTGTCTGTATTCCAAGCTTGTCTGCTTTTTCTTTTTTTAATGTATTTTAGTTGATTCCAGAGAGGGAGAGAGAGAAACATTAATGATGAGAGAGAAACATGGATCGGTTGCCTCCTGCACGCCCCACCCTGGGGATCGAGTCTGCCACCCGGGCACGTGCCCCGACCGGGAATGGAAGCGTGACCTCCGGGTTCATGGTCGACGCTCAGCCCTGAGCCGCGCTTCCGGCTGCTGTTTCTTTAGTGAGGCCTTTGTGAGCGTGTGGACAGGAAGGAGTCGGGGCTGTCTGGGCAGTGCCCTTGAAAGTGTCCCCTCACCTGCAGAGCAGGCAGGGTCGTCTCGACACCCCTTTGCCCGCCTCCTGGTGGGGAGGAGCGGAAGGCTGCCTCCGCGTGGGCTGAGGCCCCGCTTGCAGCGTGGGCTCCCCGGGTGCCCCGGAGCCCGCAGGTGAGGTGAGCCCCAGGGCGCCTGGGAACATGGCGACGGGCTCAGCTCTGTGCGCTCCCCAGGTGCCAGTCCCCCCTGCTGCTCGAGCACCAGGGCCCGGGCCCTTTGGAGTGTGAAGGAGCCAGGGACCGGGAGGACGCCATGGACGGAGGCAGGCACTCAGGTAATAGGGAGCTCCAGTACCCCCCCCCCCGCCACGCCCTCCCCTCCTGCTTCCTCTTCTCCATCCCTCCTGCCTTCCCTCGCTCATTCCGCACACGGCTGGTGGGTGTCGTCAGGCTTGACCCCCAAGGTCATTGGGCCGGGTCAGGCTGGTGGTGGCTATAAAAATGGACCATTGCCTTTATTTTTTTAATATACATTTTCAAAAAATATATTTTTATTGATTTCAGAGGAAGGGAGAGGGAGAGAGAGAGAGAGAAACATCAATAATGAGAGAGAATCATTGATCAGCTGCCTCCTGCACGCCCCCACACTGGGGATCGAGCCCACAATCTGGGCATGTGCCCTGACTGGGAATCGAACTGTGACCTCCTGGTTCATAGGTCAATGCTCAACCCCTGAGCCACGCCGGCTGGGCCGGACCAGTGCCTTTATGGTGCGTGTCCTGCCACCCCGGGCATGTCCGCTATAAGACCAGAAAGTCCTAGAGCCACGGTCCTGTTCACTTTACCGGGACGTGCTGGCTCCTGTGCTCTCTGCTCTTCTGCTAACGCTAGACATTGGGTGCTCAGCTCTTCTCTCTCCGTGTGACAGAAACCAAATGGCACGGCCCAGCCTCCAAAGTCCTGGGCTCCTACAAGGACCGAGGCCTGCAGAAGGACGGGAGCTGCAAGGAGTCTCCCAACAAGCTGTCCCACGTAAGTCCTCCCCCGCGTGAGTCCTCCCTCACATAAATCCTCCCCCGTGTGAGTCCTCCCCCGCGTGAGTCCTTCTCCCACGTGAGTCCTCCCCCACTAAGTCCTCCCCCATTAACTCCTCCCCCACGTGAGTCCCTCTCCCATGTGAGTCCTCCCCCGCGTGAGTCCTTCTCCCACGTGAGTCCTCCCCCATTAACTCCTCCCCCACTAAGTCCTCCCCCATGTGAGTCCTCCCCCACTAAGTCCTCCCCCATGTAGTCCTCCCCCACGTAAGACCTCCCCCATTAAGTCCTCCCCATGTAAGTCCTCCCCCCACGTGAGTCCTCCCCCACGTAAGTCCTCCCCCCACGTGAGTCCTCCCCCATGTAAGTCCTCTCCCCACTAAGTCCTCCCCCATTAACTCCTCCCCCATGTAAGTCCTCCCCCCACGTGAGTCCTCCCCTGTGTAAGTCCTCCGCACACGGGTCGCAATGCAGCCTCTCCGATGCCTCTCCGCACGTCACGTTAGCTTATTGCCAGGACTTCTCCACGGCGTGTCCTTGACCCCGCAGGCCTCTCAGAGCCGAGGTGAAAAAATAAATAAAAATTCAAGATTTTTTTCTCTCCTTGATTTATGAAGAACCTCGAAGAAAGGTCAGAGGTCATAGTTGTTACTGGCAAGGCCACGAGGGCACCGTCAGCCTCTGACCCCGATACCCAGCGCCGATAGTCACTAAACCGTGTTCCTCCCGTAACCTGTGAAGTGTCTCCACCGTGGGTGCCGGGCTGACGGGGCGTGTCAGCCGGGTGTGGTCGGGGCGCCCTGCCGCCGCTGGTCACTGGTCGCTCAGTGGGACAGGCCTGATGGGCCAGGATGACGGCGGGTGTCATTCACTGTCCGCCCGGCCCTGAGGCGGAGCTTACAGGTGACTCCTCAGTGAACATGAATTGTTGGTTGTTGCCAAGGAAGGCCGTCTTAAAGTAGCTTTTTTTTTTAGTCCTCACTGGAGGACATTTTCCCATGGATTTTTTAGGGCGAGTGGAAGAGAGGGAAAGACAGAAACATCGATGTGAGAGAAACACATCCATTGGTTGCCTCCTGCACGCACCCTGACCAAGGCCCGGGCCGGGAAGGAGCCTGCAACCAAGGTACATGCCCTTGACCAGAATCGAACCTGGGACCCTTTAGTCCACAGGCTGACGCTCTATCCACTGAGCCACACCGGCCAGGCTGAAGTAGCTTATTTTTTAAAACTGGAAGCTGTAGAAATCGGATCAGCTCCTGGGTTGAGTTGTCTTTCCTCCTCCCTCCCTGTCATTGGCGAGCTCTGTTGCTGAGCGTTAGCCCATATGGGACCGTCCTCCCTCGGCCGAGCCTGACCTTGGCTGACCTTGTCTGGGCAGCTCTGCGGTAGCCGTTCAATCCCACCTCTAGGTCTGCGTGGCCTCAGCAGAGGGAGGCGGGTGGGGGTAGTCATGAGAGCATGCTGTGTGACAAACATCCGAGGCGCTGAGGGTGACAGAGCAGAGGCCAGACCACGCTGCAGGGTCAGCCCTTGGCTGGTGCCCAGGTCTTGCTTGTGTCCCCAGCTGTGCAAGGGGCCTGTGTGACCACGCCTGACAGACGGGGACATCACTCTGTTCTCTCCCCCTTCTGTCTCCCAGGGACCCCACAGCTTCCCCCACAGAGCGCCTGCCCCGTTAGCTCGCTCGGGCCTCCACGTGCCTGTGACTACAGCATCCCCTACACTCTAGACGGCCCGTGAGGTCCGAAAGGTTGGCGACCGCTGCTCAGACGGTCTCAGGGGCCCCCCGTTAACCCTGTGATCCCCGAGTCTCAGCACAGGCGGGCAGTGACGGCAGCGTCCCGCTGTGGCTCACCCCCGCCTTCCCGCCCAGACCCAGGCTGGCGCCGTAATTTGTCACCGAAGCGCTTTCCTGGTAAAAGCCCGCTCTCCTCCTGTCACTCATCTTCCCATGCTGCCCAGCTCCTGCGGCTGCGTGGACTGTGTTCTGGTCAGCGACACCGTGGCCATACTTCCGTGCTTCATGCACAAGTAATGAACACAGACTGAGAAGGTTCCATTGGATGGGGGATGGAGTAGGGGAGGAGGAATCGGGGACAGGGTTTCTTTAGTAAGTTCTGTCATTGGCTCACTCTGAAGACAGAGGAGGGGGTTGTGGTGAGCGCGTCTGTCTGTGGCTTCGTGAGTCCGGGTGAGAATAACCGTCTTCCTGAAGGAGCAGGTGCAGCCACCCCGGGAGACAGGGCGGGCTCGGGTCCCGCCAGCACAGTGCGGCAGCCCCCAGCAGCCCGGCCCGCGGGCTGTGCTTCCCAGAGCCCGGAGTGTTGCGTTGACACTCCGCTGCAGTCGTTAGGTGTGCAACCGCACGATGGCTAAGAGCCGTGTCCGTGCCCTCTTTAAAAGGTCCGTTATGGCGCTGGCCGGTGTGGCTCAGTGGATAGAGCGTCGGCCTGCGGACCAAAGGGTCCCGGGTTTGATTTCGGTCAAGGGCATGTACCTCGGTTGCAGGCTCTTCCCTGGCCCGGGCCCTGGTCGGGGCATGTGCAGGAGGCAACCAATCGATGTGTTTCTCTCACATCCATGTTTCTCTCTGTCTTTCCCTCTCTCTTCCACTTTTTCTAAAAACCAATGGAAAAATATCCTTGGGTGAGGATTAACAAATTAATTAAGTAAGTAAGTAAATGTCCTTTATTGCTAAATGCCGAGCCTTGCGCACTGGGAGCCTGGCTGGGCTCAGGCACACGGACCTTCCCTGTGGGAAACGCGTGCGTGGCCCGTGCCCCCTGGCACCCTCGCTCCTCTCCCCGCAGATGGCGGACAAGGGCTGCCCCAGCCCCTCGAGCAGCGCCACGCTGTCCAGCAGCGCCTCCAGCACCAGCGACGACAAGCACTTTGGCTCCGGGGACCTGGACCCCGAGCTGCTGGGCCTGACCTACCTGAAGGGGGCGTCCACCGACAGCGGCATCGACACGGCGCCCTGCCTGCCCCCCGCGGGCCTGGGCCCCGGGCACCTGCCGGGCAGCAGGTCCATGATCCACAGCCGGGCCGAGCCGTGGGCGGGCTCCGGAGACATCTCGGGGCCCGAGGACGAGCAGGCGAAGCTGTTCGCGGTCCACGGCTACGCGCCCGCCCCCACCAGCGGCGCCGCTGACGGCAGCATGGGCGACCTCAGCGAGATCTCCTCTCACTCCAGGTGAGTGCCTGCCGCCCTGCCGCCCGCACCCGCGAGGTCCCCTGGGCCCTGGGCACCTCCCCTGGGGGATCCCCTGGGCCCCTCGCGCCTCACCTGTGGGCTGGGGTGGGGGCCTGAGAGAGGAGCAGTGTGCGGGTGACATACGTTTCGAATTGTGAGATTTACATGCTAGTAAGCCACATGTTCGTGCTCACTCCTGCCCACCTCTGAGCGCAAAACCAGGCATGTCCCCAAGCTCACAGCCACACGCTCTGTCCTGTCCGCCTCTGAGAGCAGGGCGGGCAGCGGGAGGCAGAGACGTGTCAGAGCGCCCGACCTCCACGGGCTCAGGATGCTCAAGTGCAAGCTGCGTGCCGGGGGCAGGAGGATGCTGCACGCACGCCCGGGGACATCGAACAGGAAAACGGGCAGCAGGCGTAAACGGATGCTTCTGGAGCGGGTGGCTGTGAGCGTGGGGACCAGCCAGCACCCCTGAACTCCGGGTGCATTGCAGCTTCTGTCTGTCCTCTCCTCAGCGGCTCACACCACTCGGGCAGCCCTTCCGCTCACTGTTCCAAAAGCACCGGGTCTCTGGACACGTCCAAAGTCTACATCGTGGCTCACAGCGGCGGCCCGCCGGTGCCCGGGTCCATGTCCAAGGCCTACCACCGCCAGGGCGCAGTGAGCAAGTACGTCATCGGCTGGAAGAAGTCGGAAGGCAGCCCCCCGCCCGAGGAGCCCGAGGTGCCTGAGTGTCCAGGGTAAGGTGGCCGCGGGTCCCCTCCAGGCAGCCTGGGCTGAGCGCATGTATCCCCCCAACAGAATGTATTTTCTAAAAAAATAATCTAGCCCGAGCGGTGTGGCTCCGTGGTTGAGCATCGACCTATGAACCAGGAGGTCCCGGTTCGATTCCCGGTCAGGGTACATGCCCGGTTTCAGGCTCGATCGTCAGTGTGGGGCGTGCAGGAGGCAGCTGATCAATGATGCTCTCTCATCATTGACATTTCTATCTCTCTCTCCCTCTCTGAAATCAATAAAAATATATTTCAAAAAAATAAAAAAGAACAATCTAGAAACATCTTTGTAAAACTCTCTAAATGTTGGCATTTATATTTCTCTTAAGTCTTCTCTTTCCTTGATTTTTACATGTAAATTTAAAAGCAATCCCTGCTGTCTGTAATTCTATTCAAAAAGCTGCCCGCAGCGGCAGCGTCTCAGTGATGTGCTGTTGGTGGCATCAACATCGACTCGGAATAAACAAGTTCAAGGACAATTCGAGTTCCCACAGAGTCCGAGTGCGTTCGTTAGAGTTGCTGTTCCTGTGACCCAGTTACAGCAGGACTGTGACTTCCCTTCAGGGGTTAGGTCTGGGGGGAAGGACTGTTCATCCGTGGTCCTGTACATGCACACACACACGCACGCATGAACAAACACACGCACACGCGTATACTCCAGATCGGGGCCTCCGGAGCATCCGCGCGCTCACCTCTAGTCACGGCCACAAACTAGGCCCTGGGGGGCACGTTTACTGTCGTATCACCTGGCAGCCTTAGTAAAATTACTAACTTAGCAGGAGAGGCTGTTGATTTCTGTGCCGGCACACAGGAAAGCTAGAATAGCGCGTTTTATTAGGAGTTACGGCTGACCCTGGACAATATGGGTTTGGGCTGTGCATGTCCACTCCACGCAGATGTTTTCAATAAACGTGTGCGGTATCAGACACGTATTTTCTCTTACGATTCCCTTTGTAACATTTTCTTTTCCCTAGCTTACTTTACTATAAAAAAACAATATGGAATACATGTAACATACAAAACCGATGTTACTTGACTAATTAAGTCAACAGCAGGCTATTAGTCAATTTGGGGCGGAGTCAAAAATTATGCATGATTTTCGACTGCGTGGAGGGTCGGCGCCCCTGACCTCTGTTGCTGTCCAAGGGCCACCAGTCTAGGTGTTAGATGTCCATTCGGCAGTTATGGATGGCGCCTGGGCCTGGCGCCTGGAGCGCTTCCCAGTGCCACGTCTCCGTCAGAAGCTGGGCGCTGCCCGGACGCCTCATCATCACACCTCCGTGGGTCCCTCTGTGGCTTCGTGCAGAGCCCCCCCCCCCGCCCCCCAGAGCCAGGGCTTGTCTTGTGGCCCCTTTTCATGCCCTGCCATCCCCCAGGCCAACCAAATCTCCAATCGCGTTTCAGACATTTTAACAGCTGCTTTTCACACCGCTGTCTGCTCCAGGGTCTGAATCTGCAGGCTCCAGGGTCCGAATCTGCAGGACCCCCGAGCGCCTCGGGAGCCGAGCCAAAGCCTGGAGACTCCCAGAGCATCGCTGTTCCTTCCGAGCGAGTCCGAGTCTCTCATCCGATCGTTTCCCAGGGAGCGGTCGCACTGACGGCACCTTGCATAGGAACTATTATTTGTCCCCATGACATAGCGTCACAGTCGCGTCTGCTGCCCCGGGCCCTGCCCTTGGCCTCCGGGAGCGACGTCTCCGGTCCTGGGGCTGACGGCCGCCTCGCTGACCCCGTTCATTCACTCCGTCCGCAGGGGGTTGTGTTGCTCCGATTGCGTCTCCAGAGCAAACCTCTTCAAACGGACTTTCTCCCTGGAAAAGCGCTGAGGCAGTAACTCAGCCAGACAGCCTTTTGTTGCGCATAAATACATTTTTATGTGCTGATAATGAGCGGAGACAGCTGCCTTAGTTATCCCAGCAGCTCTGCGGAGTGGCTGATGACAAAACCTGCTTGGCGCACGCCGGGATTGATTACTCCTAGACCCCAAGCTCCCGGCCCCTCCCTGCGGCTCCGAGATCTGAGATCTGGGGTGTGGCTGGCTAGCTAGGGTTTCTGGGAGGCACCGGGGTGCCCTCACAGGAGCACGAGGATCTCAGATGAACGATTGAAACTGTGTTTTCTGACACAGATTAGGGAAGAAGAGCAACCTTATTCTATTTTTTTTTAAAAAACTTATTTAGGAGAGGAAGGGAGAGGGAGAGAGAAGCATCAGTGATGAGAATCATGGATCGGCTGCCTCCTGCACGCCCCACACTGGGGATCGAGCCCACAACCCGGGCATGTGCCCTGATGCGGAATTGAACCGTGACCTGGCTCATAGGTCGACGCTCACCCACTGAGCCACACCAGCCGGGCTGGGGAGGAGAAGGCAGCCTCATTGTAAAAGCTGGCTGCGTTTCTTCTCTTTCGGGGCTTGGGGACGGGATTCGTCTCTGAATTATTCAGGAGTCTGACTCTGCAGTTGACTCATTTCACACACAGGACGGGGGGAGGGGGATGATTGGGGGGTGCAGAGCGGATGCAATAGACGCGACAGGACTGAGTGGTCCAGAGCCGTGCGTGGTGCGTGCGTACTGGTTAAGTCTGGTTACGGGATGTCCATTCTCACGCTGCGGGTGCTTTGTAGACGGCTGGGCACCGCTTCTCACCTCCCTCTGCTTGCTCCGACAGGCTGTTCGCCGAGATGGAGCTCATGTCCCCCGCAGCTCAGCATCCGACGGCGGCGGTGGGAGAAGGAGGCTCGGAGACGCAGCACGTTCTGTCGAAGGAGGACTTTGTGAAGCTGATGCTCCCCGACAGCCCCTTCGCGGAGGAGGGGAGGAGGAAGGTCAGCGGCTCGGGGGGCTCCGGGTTCCTGGAAAGGGAACTCGACCGGGAATCGAACCGTGACCTCCTGGTTCACAGGTTGACGCTAGAGCTGGTACAGACTGCCGTACGCAAAGTCCAGTCCCTTCGCTCTTAACAGGAATGAACTTCTCCTCGACACGTGTGGGTTTTTCCTCTGAGGCAGATCACTTCCTTTTCATGGTGTAAATTTAACTCCAGTCACACACATTCAGCCGACGCCTCAGTGGGACGGACTGACAGTGGAGGGGACACGTACAATAGGGGTATTTTTAGCCGCCTGGCTGCATTCACACGTGGCGGTAGCCATTTCTATATTTGCTTCACGCAAACATTCTGGCTCTTTCTGTTGTTCATGTGAAAGGAGTATGGTTCAGTGTGCTGAAGTAGTTGGAAATTCAGATTTTATTTCTTTTTTTTTTTTAGTATTTGACTACTTGCTTCTTTAGGAAGAACTTTCCTTACCCTATCTGTGCTTTAATGCACAGTCATCGCAATGGTCCCTTTACCGCTCGTTATGATCGACGACTAAGATTCAGTTTCCAGCCTCGGTGACTGTGTCCTGTGAGCGATGCTAGAAGGTGGACAGCAGCGTGTCACTGCACCGACTCCATTTCTCGCAACCTGTTGCGTGGCCTGGGAGGCGAGCGTTCACCATCAGTGTGTTACTGTTTAGATTAGACTTAACCTCACCGGCCGTTGATTGGCACAGAAGTGGCCCGATAGCAACAGGGAATCACTTCCGATCAACATCAAGCCAAGCGCTCCGCGGAGGCTCCAATACCTTGCCTGAAATGACAACCCCTCCACGCCCGAGGTCAGGGAGGTCCCGCTTAGCGTTTCAGAGTGAGCAGAGCTGTGCGCGTCTAACTCACCACACCGTCTCACAGAATGACTTTGTGCCGGTGATTTTTAAAAAATATTTTTTTATTGATTTCAGAGAGGAAGGGAGAGAGAAAGAGAGAAACATCCATGATGAGAGAGAATCATTGATCGGCTGCCTCCTGCCCTGCACGCCCCCCCACCAGGGATCGAGCCCGCAACCCTGGCATGTGCCCTTGACCGGAATCGAACCCGGGACCCTTCAGTCCCCAGGCCGACGCTCTATCCGCTGAGCCAAACCGGCCAGGGCTGTACCAGTGTTTGCTGGGACCCCACTCACTGTCACCTCAGTCTGTGCTTCCAGCTGCCTGACGCCTGTGTTCTCCCGCCCTGTGTTTGAACCCTAGTTTTCCTTCTACGGGAACCTGTCCCCGCGCCGGTCGCTGTACCGCACCCTCTCCGACGAGAGCATGTGCGGCCACCGCAGGGGCGCCTCCCTCGCCAGCTCCCGCAGCTCCGCCCTGGACCACGCCCTGCCCAGCGACATCCTGTTCAGCAGCACCCCGCCCCAGCGCAGCACCCTGCCGCCCCGCACGCAGCCCGCGCCCGGCCTGGGCAGCCTGCGCAGTGAGTGGGGGCTGGGCCCCTCGGATGATCTCCAGGAGTTGTTGGGGGGTTACTTTTTAAACTATGTAGCATTTGCTGGTGTGTTTTCTTCTTTATATGATAAAATCCCCAGAGTGCGCATTGTAAAGAAGTTAAGCAATACAGTGCTATCAATTTTGAAGAAAAATTGAAAACCTGTATTAAACCTGTTTTTCAAATCCTCCCTCAAAGATATGCTTAGAGAGAGAGAAACATCCATCAGTTGCCTCCTGTACGTGCCCCAAGCGAGAATCCAACCCACAACCTAGCTATATGCCCTGCATGCCCCCTGCTGGGGATGGAGCCCGCAACCAATTCTGCCTCCACCCGCTGAACACAAAGCTGCGTGTGTCTTGACCGGGAATCGAACCGTGACCTCCTGATTCATGGTTGACGCTCAGTCACGGAGCCACGCCAGCCAGGGCCTTTTCCACTTTAAAACGTGCGCTTTCCCAGGCAGCGTCTGATCTTCAGAGAGAGAACCTTGCACTAGTGGGGACTCGCTCGGGTCTGGTTCCCGGTTTGGAGTTGAGAGAGTGCAGATTAAGGGGAGCGAGCCCGTCACTCCCGGTGCGATCAGAAGGCCTCACCTCGCACCTCCAGGCGGGATTGTGACAGCCCAGGCCTCCGGGGCAGGGATTTTTAGCTTTTCAATGCTCCGGCCTTGAACCCGTTCAGGATCTTTGCTCTCCAGAGATCAAGATCCTAATCTAAGCTCGGGAGCCAGACACCTCGCCAGCGGGTTTCGGGCGATTCATGCCAGGACTCGTGTGCATTTCCTGCGAAGTCACTGAGGCGGGTGCATCAGGTTGGAGACGTGAACGGAAAGCCGGGGCGGGCAGGTGGTTCCGCCCGGCGTGCAGGGCCTCGGCTCCCGTTGCTGGTGGGGTTCAGGGTGAACCTCTTCAGTGGCCCCGATGGAGAAAGAAGTGGGAGTGGCCGTTCGGGCGCAGGGTTCCCGGGCCAGTAACCAGGGACACCAAAAGCACAGGGTACCCCTCCCTCCCTGGCCCGGGCCCCCGGCCCCGGCAGTACCACTCAGTCCTGCGGTGAGAGTCAGGAGAAGTTTAAACGTCGGAGGCCAGTGCGTGCAGACAAAGGGAGACCGACCCCGGGACCTGCCGTGCAGGCAGAATGCTGTCCTTCTCTTCCTCACCCATTTCTAAGGGGACAAAGCACGTCTCCCTGCCTTTTAAAGTGGTGATCAGCTTAGGCGACTCCAGGACGCTTTTAAACTCCCCGGTTAGAGAGACCGCGCCAAACGCCCCGTGCGGTTAAACTCACAGCACTCCTTGAAAGCGGGAGGTCACCCCAGACGAAAGCAGGAGCTGGTCCTGGTGAGCTCGGTGGAGGTCCCCAGCGAAGCCTGCCCGGGAGAAACTTCCGTGAGGTGCCCATCTGTGCAAGGCTCAGTGCCAGGCCGCGCTCCCCCCCCCCCAAACACACACACACACACACCCCAGGTCTCTGCTGTGACCTCTGAGTGAGTCTGGAGGGCGGGACGTTTCTGCAGGCCCCGGATTGTCCAGCTGTGTCTTTCCTTGGGCAGGGGGTCGGGGGATAGGAGATCTTTGACAGGAAGTTGCCTCGGCCCCTCGACGGGGCGGGCGTGCCCCGAGCTGCCATCTGCCTGACTCTGGTTTTGTTTCATTTAGACGAGTTCTGGTTCTCCGACGGGTCCCTGTCGGATAAGACCAAGTGCGCAGACCCCGGCCTGATGCCCCTCCCGGACGCGGGCACGGGCCTGGACTGGTCCCATCTCGTGGACGCTGCTCGGGCGTTTGAAGGTAAGGATTCGCCGCCTCCAGGGCGGCAACTTGGGGGCTGCCTCTGTTCCCGGGGTGTCTGGGCTAACGTTTTGGGTGCTCACACATCTTTGAGTATGGAGCTGTAACTAACGACCCCTCCTTGGGGGTCGCACTTCAAAAAGATTCTGCAAACGCTGTGAGGGAAAATAAAAAAGAAACGAAAGGAATAAAATAATTTTTTTAAACTGGCAAATGATATTTTTAGTGAGATTTATAAGTAAAAACATCTACGATCAAGTTTCTTTGAATGTTGATAAACCAATATAAATTTGATCAAAAAATGAAAAGTACAAGTGGACAGTGTTAGAAATGAGAAAGGAAATTAGTAGTAAGTCATCCATAAGAGAGATTGTAAAAATTAAGGAATGTCACGCATCTATATAGGAATATACCTTTTCCGATATATTTTCCTTAATGGATGAGTCAGGTGATTGGACACTTCTTGCAAGAAGCAGTCCAAGGCCAAGTGCAGAGGGCAATGGGAGAGTTGTCCAAGAATGTCCCTATTCCCAAAGATCACCAGAAACTGAGTTCACAGTTCATTGTTTGCAAACTTCAAAGAATAATGATGCCCTCGTATACATTTTTCTTCAAAATCAGAAACAGCTTTATTGCATAAGAAGGTTCTTTCCTGATAACAAACACACAAAGATTCATGACAATCTTGGTCATGAATATTGAGGTGAAAATGAAATGTTGTGGTAAATTAAAAAGATTATTCATTGTTATTGGCAAGAGTTTAGCCGCTTTAGTAAAAGAAAAACTTCTAATTGTAAGTTATAGTAGATGAGTTAATTCAAAGTTATATCAATTTCACCAAAAGGGTATATCTAATATAATTAGAACCTATCCTATATAATAAAGAGCTAATATGCTAATTAGGCCAACCAGCAGAACGACCGTCCAGACGACCTTCCAGACGACCTTCCAGGGCTCCGAGGCCCGAGCCCCTTGCATGAATTTTGTGCATCGGGCCTCTAGTTTTTAATAAAAGGGTTTGAGAGATACCTTCAAAGCTTAACAAAGAAATCTACTCTATTCCAAAGAACTGCATAATAATTAGTAGGAAAATAGGATAAATATATCCCTTAAATCCAGAAACCAAAGGTATCATTTGAGACCACGTCCTGTCATTGTGTACTGGGATCCTGGACATTAAAGCAGGCCAAGGAGAAAGGAATACATTTTGGAGGTAAATGGATATGTATGGGTATGCTCCCATATCTAGAAAGTAGAAAACCACTGGTCAAGGTGCGTGCATGCACAGTCCACAGAAGAAGAATCACGCGTGAATAAGTCCTCGAGAAACGTTCAACCACACGTGTCAATGTCAACGCTCAGGAGCTGCCAGCTCACACCTTTTGAACATCAAGATGATTCAGTTGCTCTGGGAAGCTATGAAGAATGCCCGCCACCCGTGTCGTTACAAAGATTACAAAATGATTCATATTTTGGTTCAGGCAAGATGATGAAAAATGTACCCACCCTTTGACCAGAAACCTAATTAATTCCTGAAAACTTGCTTACTGGAAATTATGCAAAAGAAGAAAAAAAAAAGCTTCCAGTAGAGAAATACTGCACAGCATTATTACAATGTGATGAATCAGTGCGTAGGTAACTGCACTCTAACACCAGAACTGCCGTCTAAAGGTTAAGGCCTTCCAGGTCTCAGAGGGAAGGTGTGTCCCTTGCCCTGCCCTGCGCTCCTCCCGTGGGGCCCCGGCCTCCTGGCCCCGCGTCCTGTGAGTCGGAGAACTGTCCGGGGAGCAGTTCAGGTCTGTTTTATGCGTGCGGTTCTTTGGTCTGGTGGGGGCGAGACGTGGCCCTTGGCCCGTCCGAACTCCTAAATGCAACCGGTGGACTGTGTCCCACGACGCAGCCATCACTCCATCACCATCGGGGAGCCCAGGGGTTTTTGTCAGGCAGACAGACGTGAGGGGTGGGCGTGCTGAGCAATCCGCGCACTGGGTCCCACCCCCGTGCGGTCAGGGGAACAGGCCGGCTGGGAAAGCAGCTGTGGGCCCACAGGGGAGCAGCGGGGGAGGTGGAGTCTCTTGGAAGCTCCCAGGGTGTGAAGTCCTTCTCAGTGAGATCACAAGAAGGCCGTCGGTGTGTCCTTGAGCGTCGGTGTGTCCTTGAGCATCTGTGTGTCCTTGAGCATCGGTTGAAGGAATGAGCTGTTTTGAATGAAAACAGGCTTATAAGGTGCAATCACAAGCTGATGAGGGGAGAGGGGCCTGGGGGTCTCGGGGCCCTCGGGCGAGGATGACGAGTTGCTCAGCGCTCCTCCCGCAGATCCAGGCTTGCCTTGCCTGCTCTCCGCAGCGCCCGCAGCCCCCTGGTCGCGGGAACGATTTGCAGCCACTGTTCGCCACCTCACTCTCGGTGGCTGTGTAGCTGCCTGCTGACTGTCACCCTCTGCTTAGTGCTGAACACACTCACTTAAGAAACGGACATGAAAGTGGGTTTTAGGGGAATGATTTAACGGGAGTGTCTGTTTCCTGTGGACCTGAGCCCACTGCCCCCCCTGCCAGCCTGGCTTTGCCCGGGAAGAATGGGAACGTGTGTGTGTGTGTGTGTGTGTGTGTGTGTGTGTGTGTGTATAGTGTGGGTGGGTGTCTCTGTACCCTACAAGCTGTTTAGGGGACTCCATCACCCACGCCTCTCTCCTCACAGTTTTGTCTGAGCCATTTGGGTCCATGTCAGTCATTGCTTCGTCCCTGAGTGTTCCCCGTCGCAGAAGTCGGGGGTTGGGGTGCAGCCTCCGCCGGAAGCTGCGCTGGGATGAGCTGCTCCACAGAGCGCTTCAGTGCTGTTCCCAGGCAGGTCACATTCTGTCTGCGCTTCAGCCTCCCCGGGGTTCAGCTCCAAAGTGGAACCCACTCTGTGAGGCTGCGTGGTCGGCCACGCTCTGCTCCCCGAGGGCGGCGTGGTGGCGCCGAGCCAGCTCTGTCCCTGTCAGGGACGTGGCTCTTGTGTAAATGAAGGCGGACGTACATGAAGTCAGCGAACATGTCACTTGGATGTTTAGGCTGGATCGTCAGCCTCGCATACGAGAAAGACAGACGCCCGGCGACTTATCACGGGGATGCCTAGCAGACAGATCCGCCAGTGGAGCTCGCTAAGAGGGAGAAAACTCGATCTTGTTTTGACATCTTTTTTCTTCGTGCGAAGCGTGCCCTTATTCGTGGCCATTGCAGAGCTGAGGGTCATCTCGGACGTTAGGCAGCCAGACCCCGCCCACCCCTCGCCAGAGCTGCTCTCCCCCGTGTCCGCCCGCCTCTGCTGGCGCTCCTGTCCGTGCGGAAGGAGACAGCGCCCACATTCTGCCGTTCATCTGAACCCCGTCATGAATTATTTCATCCCGGGACCAGGATGTCCAGGATGTCGGTCCCAGAATGCTGTCATTGGAGAAGATGGAAGCGCTGGCTGAAGGACGGCTGCGCGCGGGGACGCGGATGCGAGGCTGGAGGACCCGTGAGCCCGTCCCTCCTTCCTCTCAGCACAGCTCCCAGGAGGCCCGGCCCCATGGGGCGCTTCCAGCCCATCTCCCTTCTGTGCCCCCGGCGGCCTCCCCTCCACCCTCCTTTCCAATTAGCGGGCAGTGCGTGACCCTCCCTCAGCCAGGCAGGCAGGTAGCTCATTAGAAGACGCGTCCCGCAGCCAAAGGGAGACGTGGGATCAATTAAGCACAGAGCCCCCCGACGGGGACCCGGGTGCCATTTCTCAGCCATTAATCACATCCTGAAAACGCCGCCGCCGCCTCCCACACCTGCCGCGTCCCCGATGCCCGCTGTCCAGGTGCGCCTGCTGGCACCGAGGACAGAGACGGGGTGGGCGGGAGACTCCCTCACCTTGCTGGGAAGCAGGACATGCCCCGCAGCATCCCCGGGCCGGTGCTCAGCCCGGAGCTGGGCCAGTGGGCGCCAGTGCAGAGGATGCTGTTCGCCCCCCTGCCTGGCGGCATCGCTGCCTGGGCAGCTGCGGAGCCCAGACGAGAAGTGGCCGTGGGCCCAGACGACACAGGCGGTCCTGCTGGCCAGGTGGCCGCCGCGTCCTCGCCGCTTCCCCTGCGGGTTCCTGGGGCGGTGACGCAGCTTCTCCGTCACCACCGCTATCCCTGCCTTCTCGGAGCGAGTCATTTCATTTTATTTTTCTAGAGAGAGTGGAAGGGAGGGAGAGAGAGAGAAACATCGATGGGAGAGAGACACATCAACTGGTTGCCTCCTGCAGGCACCCCAACTGGGCCCGGGGATCAAGCCTGCAACTGAGGTATGTGCTCTTGACCGGAATCAAACCCGGGACCCTTCCGTCCGCGGGCCGGCGCTCTAACCACTGGGCAGCATTGGCCAGGGCCAGGGAGCGGGTGTGTAAGCAAACCCAGGAGCTTGTGTGGAATGTGTGCCCTGACCACACTGCTGGGCACCGCATGATGCCAGCTCTCGGCTACTCCCGGTGTAGCAGGCATGCACACACACACACACACACACACACACACACATACACGTACACACATACACACACACATACACATACACACACATGTACGTGTGGCTGTACCTCGCAGCCCTGTCGCTGGAGCCTGGCGGGCCCGGGCTCGGGGCCCCGAGGCAGAGTGGCCTCCTCACGGGCTCTCCGGCTCTCATTTCAGGCCTGGACGCGGACGAGGAGCTCGCGCTGCTCTATCACCACGCGCCCTACTTAGGTGACTGGCGGCGGGCGGGCCCGGACGTCCGGGACCCGTCCTTGCATCCCCGTGTGCACGTCTGCATGGTCACGTCGAGGGCCGGGCTGCCTGCGTGACGGGGCTTGGCCGCTGCACCCACGGTGCTCTCGGGGCTGGGGCCGAGGAGCGTGGTCTCCTGGGTCCCGGGTCCTGGGTCCCGGGTGCTGGGCCCAGCGCCGTCGGCACCTGTCGGGGAGAAAGCGGGAGCCGTGGGCCCCGCCTGTGCCTGCCGGCGTCGGGCTGTGTGCATGGCCGTGCGGCCGGTCCCGGTGCTTCCTGGTGGTCCGCTTGCCCGCGTTTGTTTGCTTTGTTTTGTGAACTGGTTGGGGGTGAGGGGAGGTTTTAAGTTCCTTTCCACAAGGAACGGTGGGGCTAACCCCCTCCGTGTGTCCCTCCCAGACCAGAGGGTGGCCGCCTTCTGCACCCTGACGGACATGCAGCGCGCGCAGGGCCTGGAGGGCGCCCCGGAGCTGCCTCTGTGCGTGGAGCCCGGCGGCCAAGAGTTCCTGGACGCCACGGGGTATGTGAGTCCGCGGGCCCCGCCCCCCCGTCCCAGCCCAGTGATCAGGGATCCGATAACTGCAGGCAGCCAGCTCCCCTGCCACGGTGCCCAGTGCCACCCCGTCCCTCAGACCCAGGGCAGCCAGCGCCCCTGCCACGGTGCCACCCCGTCCCTCAGACCCAGGGCAGCAGGAGCCCCTGCCACGGTGCCACCCCGTCCCTCAGACCCAGGGCAGCCAGCGCCCCTGCCACGGTGCCACCCCGTCCCTCAGACCCAGGGCAGCAGGAGCCCCTGCCACGGTGCCACCCCGTCCCTCAGATCCAGAGAAGGGACGGGGTGGGACTGACCGGCTCCTGCTCTGCTCCGTGGCGGGCCTTGCCCACCCAGATGTGCAGCCGGTGCCCATGGTGTGAGGCTCCCCACGGCGAGGGAGGCTGTGGGCCCAGGTCAGCGTCTGCCAGTCACTGACGGTGCAGACGGGCCCCTCACGGAGGAGCCTCCGCGGCCAGGCTGAGTGCTGACCCCGAGGACCCTGTCCTCCCAGGCCCGGCCCCGCCCGGCCGCACGCCTTCCATGAAGTGCGTCGGGGATGTACCAGCTCCTCCCGGGTTCTTGCCGTGCTTATGGTCCTTCGCCTGTGTATTCCATTCCTAACTCCTGCTTTTTTTTAAAAAAAAAGTACTTTATTGATTTCAGAGGAGAAGGGAGAGGGGGGGAGAGAGAAATATCAGCGATGAGAGAGAGTCATGGATCGACTGCCCCCTGTCCGCCCCACCTCGGGAATCGAACCATGACCTGGTTCACAGGTCGACCCTCAACCACTGCACCACGCCCGGTCCAGGCCCTAATTCCTGCTTTTCCATGAGCCCGAGTGACCATGAACTTGGTGATGACCAGGAGAGGCAGAGGGAGGAACTGAGTCCATTAGTTCCCAGGACTTCCTTCACTGGGGTCTGTCTAGTTTCCCGACATCCATTGGGATCATCCGTGTTTGTTTTCTTACCAACGTAGGTGCCCTGGGAGGCTCTAAAGCATTCAGATCCGTGGAGATGGGGGCGGGGCAGGTGTTCCAGCGAAGCACACCACGTCCCCTCTGGAGCTGGTGCCATGCTGCCCATCCTGGCCGGGCCCAGGCCCAGGGGATGGGGGAGCGCTGAGCAGCGAGCGCCCTGAGCGGTGCCTGACCCGGGGCGGGGTCTCTAACTGTCCTCTCTGCCAGGGAGCCGTCCCCGGCCACGCTGACGGGCAAGGTGAACCAGCTGGAGCTGGTCCTGCGGCAGCTGCAGACCGACCTCCGCAAGGTAAGCCTGGCGCTCACTCTCACGGCTCACAGCCCCTGATCAGACCTCTCTACACACAGCACCCCCCTCACCACCAGGAACGAGAGGAAGGGGCTGGGAGAAGCACCCTGATCCGAACCGGGATCAGCTCAGGGTCTAGACAGGAAACTGAGACGGGGAGCGAGAAGCAGGGGCCGGGTGAGCGCGGGATGAGGTTAAAGGCAGGGGCCGCGTCCAGGCGGTGAGGACAGACGACACAGGGTGACGGGCAGGGAGGGGAAGGCAGGGTGGGTGCGCCAGGCAAGGGCTGGGTTGTTGGAGGAGGGGATACGGAGAGATGACTTTTTAAAGAAGAGGTGGTGGTCGGGTGTGGGGCTCCGAGCATTAGGAAGGTACGCAGGTGTCCATGACGGCAAGTGCAGGCCCTTTCTCACCCCCCCGCACACAGAGTGAGGGCTGCAGCCAGGGCCCCCAATGTCCCCACCTCCCGGCTCTGCTTTGGGGACCGAACCTGGGGAAGCAGTGTCCTAGGGTTCGTTTGCAGGAAGATGAAGGAAATTTCCAGGAATGACCTTCAGAGTTTAGAAGGTTCAGGCCAGAGTACGAGTTCCAGGGGTCACAGTAAAAGGCTGGAGGGTCTTGGGGGGCACAGGAGCCCGAGCGTGTTGGGAGGAGGGACCCGTGATGAGTGACAGGAGCTCGATTTCCTGCAGTGACCGGAAGGGGAGGACGGGGTGGCAGATGGGGCCTCATGGGGACTCAGCTCTAACCGAAGCCTCCTCAGGGTTGAGGGGGTCCTGGTGCAGGGGGTACAGGGGCCAGAAGGTCAGGAAGCTGATGGGCGGGCCGTGCCGGGGTGGGAGTGTCCTGAGGAGGCCGCCGCCAGGTCCCCCTTGCTCTGTCCCCCCAGCCCTGTCCCCACAGGCTGCGTGGCCGCTGCCGATGTAGCCGTCAGTTAGGTCCCATTAGAAACGCCGGCTGCTGTAATCTGCTGTAATCAGAAGGTGGGGAGCCTTCTCCGTCTGGGGCACGTCACCCCGCAGCCCGGGACTGGCCCCTGCATTGTACTGCTTGTCACTGTATTGGAAACTCCAGAAGTGATTCTTCCAAACATCTCGGTTATTTCTAGTTTTCCATGGCAACCTTAGAAGGTCATTATGAAGGTCATTCGGGGACTACTGTGATGGGAAAGCTTGAGGCACAGGGGAAGGCCTGCGTGCTTACTTGATTATAGACATGCCCGGTCAGCAGCCGCGTTAGCACTGACCGTGGTGCTGCGAGGACGTTCGCTCAGCTGTGCCTTCGTCCAGGGGACTTGCCTTAACCTCCATGGTTGAGCATCAACCTAGGAACCAGGAGGTCACAGTTCGAATCCTGGTCAGGGCACATGCCTGGGTTGCAGACTCCATCCCCAGTGTGGGGCGTGCAGGAGGCAGCCGATCCATGATCCTCTCTCACCATGGATGTTTCTCTCCCTCTCCCTCTCCCTTCCTCTCTGAAATCAATTTGTAAAAAAAGGTAATTGTTTAAAATAAGAAAAGGAGTGAAAAGTAAGGGGCAGGCCTGGCGCTGCGGCTGGGGACGGGCGGCGCTGACGGTGTCTCTCCCGCAGGAGAAGCAGGACAAGGCGGTCCTGCAGGCCGAGGTGCGGCACCTGCGCCAGGACAACCGGCGGCTGCAGGAGGAGTCGCAGACGGCCGCCGCCCAGCTGCGCAAGTTCACCGAGTGGTTCTTCAGCACCATCGACAAGAAGTCCTAGCCGGTCGCCCCGCGAGGGGCCGCGGGACATGCCTGGGGTCCGGGATGTCGCAGGCAGACGCGGGGGCTTAGCAGTGCCTCCAGCCGGTGCCGCCGTCCCCGCCGTCCCCACGCCCCAGCAGGAGGGCCCATGCTCTCTCCGTGGCCGTCGCGAGCGGGAACGCGGGTGTGAAGATGAATGTACTCCGTGTCGAGATGAATGTAACCCTGGTGTCAGCTTAGACTTCCCCTGTAGACGCTACCACGTGGTCTGTGTATATAGTTGTGTCCCTGGGTGCCAGGTGACCTGCTAGAGGTGTTCACGCACTCCCGTAGTCCGGGCCGTAGACGGTCAGGTAGACCCGGAGCAGATAATCAGACGTATACTCTATGGAAAGGCGGTCTATTTTTTTGGATGTACAGTAGTTCTCTCTGCACAGCCGCTCACAGCAATAAGACAGGCGTGGCCGGGCGTGGGGAGGCCCCGTCGAGTGTGCTCGATGCTCAGTGCTCGCTCGGACGCCGTTACGGAGGCTAATTTATCTGCGGGAGCAAACGGTGCCTGGATCTTGACCTTGACCGTGCTCTGATGCTTTTTAAAAAGAGGCGGCCGCCGTGTAAATGGCTCGCTCAGTAGTCACCCCGACCTTAGCTCAGGCGTGAGTAGCGGACGCTGTCAACGGGGGCCGCCTGCTCACGGGCCAGAACCTCCCGCGCGCTGGGCCGGCGGCCACGCGGGCAAGGCCAGCTCGTCTTTGTACAGAGGCTTCGATGAAGTGTCCTGTATTTAACACCCTTATTTAAGCTTATTTAACCCGAAATTGTTCATTTTATGGACACGGTGTGGCCCGCGCCCTGGGAGGGCGTGCGGGAGGCCGCCAGCTCCGCGGCGCTGGGCTCGCCCAGCCGGCCGGAGACCAGGCCGCAGGCTAAGCACCGGATGCTGCTAGACACGACCTTTGTATTGCTTTCTGGTTTTTAACGGTTCCTTTCGAGAAGAACGTCCGTTTTGCTTTTTTAATAAATGTTTGAAAGAGCCCACACAGCAGCGGTGTTGTCGGGTGAATGAGATGTTGTGTCCCCAGCGTGAGCGGCTGTGAGCGTCTTTCGGGGCGCGTGGGGTCTCTGTTAATGCTGCTCAGCCGCCTATGCAATCCCAACCCGACTCAAACAGTGACGGGTTCCTCCGAACAGCTGCCCCGCGCCAGACACTGTTCCCTGCACTTCCGTCCACCTCCTGTAAACCTGACGGTGTCCTCACGGACAGCGTGGGACCCCCATTTTACAGCTTGGTAAACTGAGGCTCAAGGTAAGTATTTACTAAGGTTGCCTTGTGTGTGTGTGTGTGTGTGTGTGTGTGTGTGTGAGAGAGAGAGAGAGAGAGAGAGATTAGAATCTTATTCAGTAAAGAATTTGGTGTTCCTTACAAGAAAATACAAGTAATAAAATTGTAGATTTGGAAAACCGCCAGGAAGGGGTAAACCATAACTTCACGTCGAATGTAAGACAGACAGGAGACAGCGCGCGGGCCACGGTGGGAAGGGGCCCACGACAAGGTGCAGGGTTCTCCCCGTTCTGAGAGCAGAAACTGTGTCAAGCATTAGAGGATGCAGCCCAGCCAGGGTGGCTCAGTGGTTGAATGTCAACCTGTGAACCAGGAGGTCACGGTTCGATTCCCGGTCAGGGCACATGCCCGGGTTGGGGGCTCGATCCCCAGTGTGGGGCGTGCAGGAGGCGGCCGACTGATGATTCTCTCTCATCGTTGGATGTTGCTATTTCTCTCTCCCTTCCTCTCTGAAATCAAAAAATTTTTTAAAAGAAAAGGGAGGGATGGGGACCTGAATGAGTCCATTTGTGGGGACTTGAGATGGATAAGCACCAGGACACCAGCCAGCTTCATCTCACCAAACACAGACTCGTTGGACCCAGCGCAGGGAGGCAGGGGACACACCGAAGTGCCCTCTGGATGCTAAAGGGCAGCCAGACGGTGATGGATGGCGGCCGATTCGGCGAGAAGCGACGTCATGCCAGGAAGCTCTGCTCAGGAGGCCGCGGCGGAGCGGCGGGGGGAACGGCAGGGGGACGGAGGCCTCTCTGAAGAATGATTAATTTGGTAATTAATGCGGAGAAGAGGGAGAGCGGCTCTGAAATGTTTGCTCCAGGCCCTGCGTGTTCACAGCGCTGCGAGGCGGCAGCTGGTCGGAGCGCGAGGCTGGATGCGCTCACACACCCAACGCCAGGGAGCAGGGGGAGGAGGGGCTGGGAGCCAGGGGCAAGAAAACGCTTCCAGAGGGGAAAAGGGCCCGGCCCGCGTGGCTCCGTGACCTCTGAACCAGGAAGTCACGGTGATTCCCGGTCAGAGCACATGCCCGGGTTGCGGGCTCCATCCCCAGTGTGGGGCGTGCAGGAGGCAGCGATCCATGGTTCTCTCTCATCCTCCCTTCCTCTCTGAAATCAATAAAAATAAATGTTTTAAAAAAGAATTGGGGACCTCGCCGGTTTGGCTCAGTGGATAGAATGTTGGCCTGCGGACTGAAGGGTCCTGGGTTTGATTCCGGTCAAGGGCACGTGCCTCGGTTGCAGGCTTGATCCCCAGTGTGGGGCGTGCAGGAGGCAGCCGATCCGTGATTCTCTCACATTGATGTTTCTCTCTCATTCTCCCTTCCTCTCTGAATCAATAAAGAAATATATATATATATATACATATATATATATATATATATATATATATATATATATATTTTTTTTTTAAAGAATTGGGGGTCCCAGTCTGGTGCCTGCAACAAGCGAGGACAGCGGAGCTCAATGCCCAGGAGATGTGTCCCCAAGAGGCAAACCCTGAGCCCCCGGAAAGGAGGTCCAGGAGACAGGAGGCAAACCCCAGGGGTGGGGAAACTGAGGAATGAGCAGATCATCAAGAAAGAAACCCGAGCCCAGGAAACGAAGCTGGAGCAGGGATGGAGCTCCCGGACTCCCACTTCCCGCCACCAGCCCGCCCGGTGCTCACCCCCAGCTGGCGGGCCAACTCCCAGGGCTCAGGGTCATGAGAACGGTCCCCCCCCCCCCGCCCCGAACCCCCGCACGGAGGCAGAGGTGGGAGGAGGGGGTGAAGCTCCGCGTGGCCGACCACTTAGCAACAGCGTCTCTCAGGCTCCATCAAACAGCCTGGCCACAGGCCGAGGGCGCCTCCAGGGTAATTCTGTGAGTTAGGATCCCAGCCCAGACCTCCTCCTCCATCGCCTGCCCCACCTCACGGGCCAGACCCGTTGCTATTTGTTCTGTAAACCAGCTCCCTGGGTAAAGCGTGGAGCGATGGGAAACATCTAAAAGAGCAACTTAGCAAATACTGTCACCCACCCCCACCCCGCAACCAGGTCCGGCCTGGAGGCCCGGGAATGGGGGATCGCCTCCTGGGCGAGCTGCCCCCACCCCTGTTGCTCAAGGGCTGGGCCTGGGCCTAGAGCAAGAAGGAATCTTTTTTATAATTTTTTTCTATTGATTTCAGAGAGGAAGGGAGAGGGAGAGAGAAACATCAGTGATGAGAGAGAATTGTGGATCGGCCGCCTCCTGCACGCCCCACACGGGATGGAGCCAGTAACCCGGGCATGTGCCTCGACCGGGAATCAAACCATGACCTCCTGGTTCATAGGTCGATGCTCAACCCCTGAGCCACACCGGCCGGCACAAGAAGGAATCTTTTTGACTTGAGCCGCTTGGACGTTACAGCTCCCAGGCCTTCGAGGTCATACTTGACTCAGGTTCAGGGAGCAGCAGGCCTGGGTGAGGCCTGGGCTCCGGGCGGGCCCCTCGGTCCCCTCCCTCCTCTGCAGGCTGCCTGTGCCCTGGGCAGGAGGACGCTGCTCGGGCACGGCAGGGCGTCTCTCCGCCAGGCAGCTCTGGGCAGAGCCAGCCGCCCAGACAGCTTTCCAAGGCAACTCTGCAAACAGCCGAGCAGCCACGTGCGCGGCCCCCCCCCCCCCCGAGCTCCTGTCTGCAGCATCCCGCCTGGGACCCCGCTCTGAGCCCTTCCCGGGGCGTGGAGCCCGCCTCCCGGGCGCTGGCAGGGCCGTGGGAATGTGTCCGGTTTCGATGGCGGATGCTGGGCCCTTAGTGAGAGGAGACCTCCCTCCGGCTTGAGGAGGTGGTTCCTGTCCATTCCTGTGCCGGCTGTTCAACAAGCGTTCTGTTGTGAACGGAAATAACAGCGCTCCCATTCAAACTGGGGGGGAGGGGAAGATGGAGAAATATAGGGATTTTGTCTTTTTATCTATTTATTTTTAAATATATCTTTATTAGTTTCAGAGAGGAAGGGAAAGAGAGATATAGAAACATCCATGATGAGAGAGGATCATGGATCAGCTGCCTCCCGCACGCCCCCCACTGGGGATGGAGCCCACAACCCGGGCATGTGCCCTGACTGGGAATCGAACCGTGACCTCCTGGTTCCTAGGTCGATGCTCAACCACTGAGCCACACCAGCCGGGCTTGGCAGGTTTTCTTAAGCAAAGGTTTTATACGCGAGGCGAGGAACTGGGGCCGGGTTCTAAGAGCCACGAGCTGGAGGCTCGGTGCGCATCCAACAGCTGTCTCCCAGGACCTGAAGGCGGGCACTTCTTCACAGAGGAGACCCCCATCCTCCTTGGTCCCCAGGCACCTGGTGAGCCAGTGATGGATTCCCGCGGCCTCACATCGCCGCGTTGGGCACATCCCCGCCCAGGGCCCGGTGCTCAGCGCCTCGCCCGCTGGGCTCTTGCTTTGCTCCCGGGGCGCTGCCGTGGGACGTTACGCATTCATCCCTCAGAAAGCGGCTCTTACCACATCCCCCGGGAACGTCCATTACCCGGAGCAGGTGCCTGCGAGAGAGACCAGAGGCTCCACCGCCAAATGCGGCCATCAGGCACCCCCCCCCCCCCCTTTCCTGGAAGCCAATGTAGTTCTCGCCTCTCGGTTGGAGCGCGGCTTCGGGCAGAAACGGCATTGCAGTGGCTGTTAACGTTTCAGTGCAAAGATATCCGTCTCGTTCTCTCTGCCCGGAGTTCGGTGGGGACCGTTGTGTGTCATTCATCACGGAATTCTTCTCGAAGCGGTCACTGTGGCCTAGTGTTGTTGTTGTTCCGCCTCCAAGATTGCGCATCCCGGAGGCTGAGCACGGCTGGGAGGGACTCCAAGCTCTCCTAGCGGGAGGGCTGGCTAAAGAGAGCGGCCCCGAGCCGGGCGTCTCTGCCTGGGGGGGCCGGCCAGGTCCCCCTTCACCTGTTCATCAGACTTACCTTCCAGACAGCAGGGCACTCGCCGAGAGACAGTGCTAATTCATCACAGACGGCTCTCTGGCCATAGAATGCCTCTCTGTTCCGTCCCAGACAGCCACTAGGAACTGGTTGGATTATCAGGCTAATTTGCTTTGGGGGCTTCAGTTGGGGTCTCATTTGAAACTAATATCCTTTGGGGGCAAACGTTGTATTCACGAAAGAGTTCTGTGTCTAAAAAAAAAAAATGAAAACCACTCATCTACTCACGTTCTCTCGTTTTAGAGATTAAAAATAGAGACCTGGGCCCAGCCGGCGTGGCTCAGTGGTGGAGTATCGACCTAGGAACCAGGAGGTCACGGTTCGATTCCCGGTCAGGGCATGTGCCTGGGTTGTGGGCTCCATCCCCAGTGTGGGGCGTGCAGGAGGCAGCCCATCCATGATTCTCTCTCATCAGTAATGTTTCTCTCTCTCTCTCTCTCTCTCCCTCTCTCTCTCTCTCTCTCTCTCTCTCTCTCTCTCTCTCTCTCTTTCCCTCCCTCCCTCCCTCTCCCTTTCTCTCTGAAATCAATAAAAAATATTAACAAAAAAAAAAAACCAGCATGCACCTGCTCCCAGAAAGCCACTAGCCAGCTTCTGGAATTTTCTCACTGGGAACCAGCTGCTTGTTGTTGGAGAAAATGGCCGGCCAACGCCAGCCAGCTGCGATCAACGAGGTGGAGTGACGCCTCCCACCCCCTCGATCTGATCAGCCAGTCACTGGGCTGGAAGGTGGGGAAGCGGAAGAGCCCGGAAACCTCATCCGGGCACTCCTTCCCCCGGGCCGGGCCGGACGCCGTGCTCCCACCGCGGGCAGGGAGGGCCTTGGCCTTGGGCGGCCTCCTCTACGCGCCCCTGCGCCTCGCCGCCTCTCCGCCCGCAAGCGCTCTTGTTAAGAAGCCAGGAGCAGCGCCAGCACCCGAGGCAGGCAGATCCGGAGCCGCGACAAACAGTCATGGAGGCCTGTGGCCTGTGGCTCCCCGATGGCAGGGCTCATTTTCCTTGTTGTTTTTTGTTGTTGTTGTTGTTGTTAATCCTCACCTGAGGATATTTTCCCATTGATTGTTAGGGAGAGTGGGAGAGAGAGGGAAAGACAGAGAGACATCGAGGTGAGAGAAACACACCGATGGGTTGCCTCCGACCAGGGCCAGGGCCCGAGGAGCCTGCAACCAAGGTACATGCCCTTGACCAGGATCGAACCCGGGACCCTTCGGTTCACAGGCCGACGCTCTATCCACGGAGCCACCACGGCTCACACTCCATGCGCCGTGTTTCTCCACCAAAGGGGATGGGTTGCTGATGTCCAGGGCCGTGACGATGGTCTGCAATGAATGGGGTTCCTCTGACAAGCGACCCCCTTTTCCGGGCCTGGCAGGTGAGTCGATGGGGTTTTCCTGGGAGTTATTAAATACGGGTTCTGGCAGACTGACTACCCGCTGGGTCTCCATGGACGTCGGGGCTATACATACCCAGGCCGACAGCATCCATCTTTTGTGCCTGATTCATCGCCGTTTCTAAGGTGCGGACAGATGGGGGGCGGCCACGGCGATGGCCCTGGAGGCGGGGGGCCAGCGCTGCCCCTTTAACACGGACCGGAGCGTGTGGGGTGCCAGGGGGCTCCCCGCTCCTGGACCTGTCCCCGGGGCCAGCCTGCCTCCTGGGGAGATGGAGGTGTGGTCTGCGTGGCTGTGGCTGGGGGGTGACTTCCGGCTGTTCCTGGCACTTGCCCACACGGTCCCCACTCGTGGCCTTGGCCCTGCCTGCCCCTGGGCGGGTCCCTGCGGAACCCGGAGGACAGGTCTCCCTGATGAGACGGCACCGTCCCTGCGTCCAGGTGCCTCCACCTGCCGGCGGCTCCGCGGCTGAGCCCAATTGCATAGATAGGCTAGGGCCGTGGTCGGCAAACTGCGGCTCTTTGGCCCCTTGAGTGTGGCTCTTCCACAAAATACCACGGCCTGGGAGAGTCTATGTTGAAGAAGTGGCGTTAGAAGAAGTTGAAGTTTAAAAAATGTGGCTCTCCAAAGAAATTTCTATCGTTGTACTGTTGATATTTGGCTCTGTGGACTAAAGAGTTTGCCGACCACTGTGAGATAGCTCGATGAGAGAATCATGGCCCGGCTGCCTTCTGCACACCCCACACGGGATGGAGCCCGCAACCCGGGCATGTGCCCTGACGGGGAATCGAACCGTGACCTCCTGGTTCATAGGTTGACGCTCAACCACTGAGCCGCGCCGGCCGGGCGAGGGGGAGCTGTTTATTATAAACCAAACTTGGGAAAGGTAGAGGTGAAACTGAGCACTCCGGGTGGGAGCGATGACTGGAGACGGGGGAGACGCTGAAACGGTGTTGGGAGGAGAGGAAGCCCGGAGAGAGGAGCCCCATAAATCACCGCGGACGGTCGGCGCCCGCATTGTCCTCCCTGTCTGGTGTCCTGGCACCGAACCATTCATCATCCCCCTTAGCGCCAGGCTCAGGGCTACAGGAACAGCGTTGGCCCCGATCCGCATGGGGGAGGTTCCAGAAAGAATCGCAAAGTGGGGGACCGTGGGAATCCCTGAGTTTTTTGCGGTGTTTCCAACCCCTCCCCCAACCTCAGGTGTCAGTCCCTTGGATGGGACTGGGGGGAGGGGCACGTTCCCGGTGTCTGTGGGGAACCCCGAGATCAGCTGCCCCTCCACGGTGTGCGCTGGGGAGGGGGGGCTGGGCGGAGGGCCCGGGGTGCGGGGAGGCTGGGCGGAGCTGAGCTGTAACTCGGGCGATCGTAGGTGCGGGCGGGGGTGGGGGCGGCATGGAGGAGCCGGTGAAAGACAGAATTATCTGGGAAGAAAGTGTGTGAGCAGCGAATGTACAGCACCCCTCCCTCATACCCAAGTCTTTCCAGGAACAAGTTGAGTGATTCGTCTCAGCTTTTTAAAAAATATGTATATATTTTTTCTATTGATTTCAGAGAGGAAGGGAGAGGGAGAGGGAGAGAGAAACATCCATGATGAGAGAGAATCATGGATCGGCTGCCTCCTGCACGCCTCCCACTGGGGATGGAGCCTGCAACCCGGGCATGTGCCCTGACCGGGAATCAAACCGTGACCTCCTGGTTCATAGGTCAACGCTCCACCAGAGCCACGCCGGCCGGGCTGAATCTTGGCTGTTTATTAGGAAATGGATCCTGGGAATCACCGAATCTGGCCCCTGCCCGCAGCGCCTTCTTCCCTCCGTCGGTTCGCACCCATGAGAGGAAGGGCTGGTTTCTGCTTTGGAAAGGGAAGGTCTCCATCCTTAGTGGTGGCCGCGCTCCATCCTCCTGACCGGGGTTCCCTCCAGCGAGCCCCCCGTGGATTCCCCGTGGATTCCTCAGGGCGGGGGTTCTGTGTGCATCTTCATTGTCGTCCCATTTTGCTCCTGGGAGCCTGTCTGTGCAGCTCCCACTCACCCCGCCGCCGTTTCTAATCTCTCTCCCGACTTTCCTTTTTAAATTTGAATTCACGAAGGTTCGAAGGTTCGTTCGTCCTTTGTGTTGTCAAGTTGTGAGGCTGTTGCCAACCACGCAAGAACCATTTCATCCCCGAAGGAAGCCCTTGAGCACTAGCCTGCGGGCTGAAGGGGCCCAGGTTCGATTCCCAGTCAGGGCACATGCCTGGGTTGCAGGCTCGATCCCCAGTGGGGGGCGTGCAGGAGGCGGCCGGTCCATGATTCTCTCTCATTACTGATGCTTTCCCTCTCCCTTCCTCTCGGAAATCAATAAAATATATCTTGGCGACCTCAAGGGTTCCTTAGCCCAGACCAGTGGTCGGCAAACCGCGGCTCACGAGCCACATGCGGCTCTTTGGCCCCTTGAGTGTGGCTCTTCCACAAAATACCACGGCCTGGGCGAGTCTATGTTGAAGAAGTGGAGTTAGAAGAAGTTTAAGTTTAAAAAATGTGGCTCTCCAAAGAAATGTCAATCGTTGTGCTGTCGGTATTTGGCTCTGTTGACTAATGAGTTTGCCGACCACGGGCCCAGAGGCACCTGTGACGGCTCACGCCCTTAGAATCAGGTGGGTTCGTTTGCCTTCCACCCTTCCTCCAGCACGGGTGTCTCCGGCCTCACCCTCATCCTTCACGACTGGTTTGTTTTGAAAACAAATCCTGGACGTGTCTGTGCCCGCGGCCCCTGCCCACTCTGTGCCGTTGCTCAGTGGATGAGTGGGAGCACCGCAGGGTGGGGTAATGCCCAAGTGCCACCCGCGGCCGGGAGGGGGGTGGACCCGGCAGGGCGTCTCCCCTGTGCTCCCAGGCCCAGCTGCCCGGCTGAGCAAAAATAAGAACAAGCAGGGTGCCCAGCGAACCTCGAGTTTCAGATCGTGTATCCCCGCCCCTGCCCCGAATACTAACACGAAGAAGGTAGTTGCTGTTGCTCTTTTATTTGAATTAAACCGGGACCTGGATTCCATCGGGCCCCCGGTCCCAGCAAGGGCCAGCCTGCTTCCGCCCCGGCTTCGTACAATCCCTGTCTCCATCGAGCTTGACTTTTTTTTTTTTAATATATTTTATTGATTTTTTTACAGAGAGGAAGGGAGAGGGATAGAGAGTTAGAAACATCGATGAGAGAGAGACATCAATCAGCTGCCTCCTGCACACCTCCTACTGGGGATGTGCCCGCAACCAAGGTACATGCCCTTGACGGGAATCGAACCTGGGGCCCTTCAGTCCGCAGGTCGATGCTCTAGCCACTGAGCCACACTGGTTAGGGCCCATCGAGCTTGACTTTTGTCTGTTATGACACCAGTGCCATTCAGGGAGATAACATTGACCTTCCACATGGAAGGTAGAGCCCAGCTGGTGTGGCTCAGTGGTTAAGCGTCGACCTAGGAACCAGGAGGTCACGGTTCAGTTCCCGGGCAGGGCACACGCCTGGGGTTGCGGGCTGGATCCCCAACAGGGGGCGTGCAGGAGGCAGCCCATCCATGATTCTCTCGTCATTGATGTTTCTCTCTCTCTCGCCCTCCCTCTCCCTTTGTCTCTGAAATCAGTACAAAAAAATATATATATTTTAAAGAGAAATCACAAGAAACATAATTCCATTTTGACCGAGTCGTGGTAGAGGTGGTAGGCAACGGAGATTTCGGTTTCCTTCATGAGCGATGGCTGGGACGAGGTCAGCGAGGAGGAGTAGGAGTACTACATCGCAGTGGGTGCGATGTCACAGTCCTTTGTCCAGGGGCCTTCAGAGTCCTTGTCGCTTATGCAAAACGCCCCTCCACGTGGAAGGGTTCGAGGCAGGGCCTGCAGAGCCGGGAGCCAAACCAACAGATGCGGTTAATGACAGATAGGCGGGCTCGCAGGGATATTAGCACAAATAACAGCTCATCGCGAGAAATAATTACATTCCCCCACCACGGCCCACCCTCTAATTCTCTTGGGCACCGAAAAATAATGGGAAGGTTAACACATTTCTCACATCTCCGCGCATGTTGTTATTTCCCGCTTACACAAAAATGACAGAACCGCCATCCTGGGGGACCTGGGAGCCGGGGACAGAGACTAGACTCCGGTAAAAGCTCAACCAACACAGAAAAGCAATCGGGCATCGCGGACCGTTCTGTCACAAAAAAGGATCACATTTTACGGAGGGGTTCCTCAGAATTCGATAGCAACCTGTTCGCGGCTAACTGGAGTCATTTGCATATTGTGGCAAAATAAAAAAATACAATAATCTCATCTGTTGGCTGCCCAGTAGCATGTCCCAGGGCTGATTGCTGGAGACACACTCATTTCCCTGCTTCCTGCCCCAAATTCCCCTCCGTCCCGGCTTTTTTTTTTCCTTTTCAGCCAACCCTTTCTCAGCCTTCCTGCTCTCCCTCAATTTTCATTTTCCTCCCCCATCTCCCACGCCCTTTGCTGCTTCCGTTTCTTAGCCACTCAAAGCGACTCCAGCGGACTGCGGTGAACTCATTCCTGAGCAAAGAAAAGGGACCTTGGTTGCTCGTCGCTTTTTATATTGTGTCTTCTTTTTCCTCCAAGTCGGGTGTGTGTGTGGTTTTTTTAAAATATATTTTTATTGCCCTGGCCGGTTTGGCTCAGTGAATAGAGCGTTGGCCGGCGGACTGAAGGGTCCCGGGTTCGATTCCGGTCAAGGGCACACGCCTGAGTTGCTGGGGCTCAGTCCCCAGAGGGGGGCATGCAGGATCAATGGTTCTATTTCATCATTGATGTTTCTCTCTCTCTCTCCCTTCTCCCTTCCTCTCTGAAATCAATAAAAATATCTAAAATATATATTTTATTGATTTCAGAGAGGAAAGGAGAGGGGGAGAGAGAGCAACATCAGTGATGAGAGAGAACAATGGATCAGCTGCCTCCTGCACGCCCCCTACTGGGGAGCGAGCCCCAAACCTGGACCTGTGCCCTGACCCGGAATCGAACCGTGGGTGCCGGGCTGGAGCGGACCCAAGCCGGGGCCTTTGAAGGGCCCTGCGCCCGCGTGTCGGGGAGACGCCGCGTGGGCCTCTGGGGAGGTTTCGCCTCGCCCTCCGCCAAAATCAGACACTAATGAGATCACGCCTGCCCTTGTGGCTTGGCATGCCTTGTGTTTTCGGGGTTCCTCCTTCCTTACCTCCCCCACCTTCCTCCCTGGGCCGGTCCCTCTGCTCACGGAGCCTGTTTGTTTCAGCTCCGGCTCCGGCACCCGCCCCTGAGCCGCGGGGAGTGTGCAAACCGCAGGCCCGCAGCGGATGGCGAGGATCACACGCGACACACACGGTAGGCCACGTGCTCTCCTGTGGCGTGTGCTGGCACCGGTGGGCACCAGGCATGCGCGTTCCTGCCACAGACTGTCCAGAGAGACCCAGTGACGGCCCTGACCGCCACAGGCCAGCTTTGGGGTTCACGGCTTGCCTCCCTTCCCTCTGGGGGATGGAGCCGGCTCTCCAGTGCAGAGAGATGGTGCAAAGGCCCTGGGGCAGGTGGCTCTCGGGGGTGACCTCCCTCCTCTGAACCGCAAATGGCATCCAACGACCCTGCCCTCGGACAGCGCGTCGGACAGACGTGCCCCGTTTGAGGAGATGTGTCACGCGTCGTCCCCGCCGGGTTCTCGGCGCCCCGCACACGCAGGGCCGGACGGGGCCTCGCAGGGCGGGCGTCGGTTTGGAGGGAGAGCTGCGTGGTTTTTTCAGCCGCCCCACGAGCTGGCTCCGCGACTCGGTGAAGCAACACCGCTCACGGCCAGGGCTGGGCAGACGCCGGGGCCGCCTCCGAGGGCGGGAGTCCCGCCGGGAACCGGGGCGGCCGGAGCGTGAGCGGTCGTGTGGCTGTGACGGGGGACAGTCGTGGGCGGCTGCCAGGGAAACTCGGGGGAGAAGGGCGGGTCGCCAGCCTCCGGCCCCGCCTGCCACCCAGGGCCCCCCGGAAGGTGCCAGTCAGGCCACCTGCACCCTTTTCCATTTAGTCGATGCTCACTGCTGCTATGACCCAACTGTGCTGGGTGGGTGGTTTTATTTCATGTTTTATTTCATGTTTTTAAGACAAGAACGTTTGCTTTAACCCTCTTTAAGAAATATATTTTTTATTGATTTCAGAGAAAAAGGGAGAGATGGAAACATCAATGATGAGAATCATTGATCGGCTGCCTCCTGCACACCCCCCACTGAGGATTGAGCCCACAACCCAGGCCTGTGCCCTTGATGGGAATGGAACCTGGGACCCTTCAGTCCGCAGGCGGATGCTCTATCCCAGAGGTCGGCAAACTGCGGCTCGCGAGCCACATGCGGCTCTTTGGCCCCTTGAGTGTTTAGCAAAGGCCAGCTTAGGAGGACCCTCATTAAGTTAATCACAATGTACCTACCTATATAGTTTAAGTTTAAAAAATTTGGCTCTCCAAAGAAATTTCAATCGTTGTCCTGTTGATATTTGGCTCTGTTGACTAATGAGTTTGCCGACCACTGGGCTACCCACTAAGCAACTGGCCAGGGCGCTTTGTGGGCATTTAAGGAGACCAGGGGGACCCCCTGTCTGCCTGCCGTGCCTCTTCTGAGAAAGCCAAGTAGAGAGCAGCTTCCAGATGTTGGATGGAGCCCAGGCTGTCACGTCCCTTTTCCCCCAACACAGAGGAAGGAGATTTAAAAACCCACTGAGAAGCACACAGCCATGCCCAGAATCCGGAGGAGGAAACCTCTGTGGACAAGAGACACCGTCTCCCTCAGCCACAGCGGCAGGAGGAAGCCTGCCCCCGCCGTGGGCGCGGGGTGCCCCCATCCCAACAGGGGACCAGGCGGAGGGCCAGGCCAGCCCGAGGGGCAGGAGGGCCTCCATCCGGGGTGGGGTCCGGAGGCCGGGCTCAGCACGGAGCTGCCCACCCAGGACTGTGACTTGACAGCAGACCCCACACATGGCCGAGGCTGGGTGGGGGGGCACCCCGAGTCCCATCCCTGCCAGGGCCCGGGCTAGAGGGCTGGAGCCACGGTGAGGGCATCACACCAGGGAGACCCCCATATCCCACCGAGCAGAGCAGCAGGAAGGACAGGGTGAAGGTGCAACAAAATAATCGTGACTCTAAATGGGCTGAGATTCCCCCCTGGCCAGTGTGGCTCAGTGGCTAGAGCGTCGGCCTGCAGACCGAAGGGGCCCGGGTTCGATTCAGGTCAAGGGCAGGTACCTCGGTTGCAGGCTCCTCCCCAGCCCCGGACCTGGTGAAGGTGTGTGCAGGAGGCAACCCATCGATGTGTTTCACATCGATGTCTCTCTCTGTCCCTCTCTCTTCCGCTCTCCCTAAAAACCAATGGGAAAATGTCCTCGGGCGAGGATAAACCAAAAAATAATCATTGTGACTCTAAATGGGCCTGGTGCTCCTTTTTCCTTCACGCCTCCCCCGACACAGTTTGCCTGTGGCTTCTAATGGGTGGCTTTGAGGATTTCAAGATGCTGGTTTCTGGGCGAGTCAGACACCCCGATTATCACAGCTCTCACCTCCCAGCTCCCCTCGAAGGCTTGTAATAAATTTCGCAGCATTTGTGTCTGTTCTGTGGAAGAGTCTGCCCCATCAAAGCAATATCAGGCTATCATTAAAAAAATAAAAATAAACATATATCCCCCCTCCCTCCCTCCCAAGTCAAATACACTCTTTTTTTTTTTTTTTTAGCACTTAAATGTTTGAGATCTCTTCAGCGTTTCTTCCTTGTCTCCAACATCTGTGTGGTTGTCGCCCTGCAGACATCCGCTAAATAATACGGGTTATTTGGGGTAACTGATTATTGGGAAACCTTTTCATATAGCTACCGAGTGACATGTTTAATCACATCCTTTCAACTTGAAAGAGCCGGGATTTCCTTATCTTGACATGACTTCTCATCGGAGCGGGAGCCAGGGACCGAGAGGACAGAATCTGGCTCCTTCGTACCGAGGGCTCTTATCAAGGAAACACAGTTTACAGCCGCAGCGAGACCAGCGGAGAAACAAATGGGACGGCCAGTAAGTCTCCGTGTAAGGTTTTCCCCCAAAGACCTTATCTCGTCAGCCTCTTTCCAAAAAGCTCAGGGTCCAGAGACTTCCGCTGAGCGGCAGAGATAGGGAGTGTGGTGTGGGCACCACTGCGAATGTTTTCTCCTACCTCCGCCTCTCAGCAAAGGCTGTTTTATTTCTCTTTGGACACGCGTTGGATTCCTCTTTCTTCCCTGAGCCTTCGTGGCTAAAGCTTTCCTATCCTCACTGATGGTTTTCTTCGGAAACCCTCATGAAACATCACTCTCTCTGCCTGCCTTCCTGCTAGCCTGGAGCTGGGGGCTTGTGTGGCTCAGCCCGTGGTGCGTCCCAGGGCCGTGGCCAGGAAAACCACTTTTTAAATATATTTTTATTCATCTCAGGCAGGGAGGGAGAGGGAGAGAGAGATAATCACGGATCGGCTGCCTTGTGCATGCCCCACACTGGGGATCGAGCCCACAACCCGGGCATGTGCCCCGACTGGGAATCGAACCGTGACCTCCTGGTTCACAGGCCGATGCTCAACCACTGAGCCACACCAGCCGGGCCAGGGTAACGATTTCCACCCAGTCACTCCCAAACCCCCAGCATCCCCCTCTCTGGTCTAATTGTCAGTTGACCTTATTTCCTACTTCACTTAGGCCAGTGGTCGGCAAACTCATTAGTCCACAGAGCCACATATCAACAGGACAACGATTGAAATTTCTTTGGAGAGCCACATTTTTTTAACTTAAACTTCTTCTAACGCCACTTCAACATAGACTCACCCAGGCCGTGGTATTTTGTGGAAGAGCCACACTCAAGGGGCCAAAGAGCCGCATGTGGCTCGCGAGCCGCGGTTTGCCGACCACTGACTTAGGGTAACAGTCCTGGTTCGCCCAGGAATGAGCCTCTCCGGGGACACACGACTTTCCTTGCTGGGTATGTCCCAGGTAAACTGAGAAGATGACTCAACCTTTCTTAACTGTTCAAGGGCGTTTGCAATCACATGGAGGGATGACCCTCGAGGGCCTTATGCTAATGGAAATTAAGTCAGACAGCTCTTTTCCGGCTGGACAGGGAGGGCGCAGGAGAGAAGAAGGAGGAGGAGGTTCCTGCTGTATAGGAGCCCTCAAGAAAAAGCGAAGGAATTGCGCAGAGCTGACGACCAGGCGCCTGAGAAAGAAGTTTGCCCAAAAGATGCTTCGAAAGGCAAGGAGGAAGCTCACCTATGAAAAAGCTAAGCCCTGTCAGATGTACAGAACGGAGATTCGAATGGCCAGGATGGCGAGACGAGCCGCCAACTTCTCCGTACCTGCCGAACCCACGCTGGCATCGGTCATCAGGATCAGGGGTATCGATGGTGCGAGCCCCCGGGTCCGGAAGGGGCTGCAGCTCGTCCACCTTCGCCGGATCTTCACCGGCACCTTTGTAAGCTCACCAAGGCTCCCGTGAACATGTGCGGATGGTGGGCCACACATTGCATGGGAGGGGGGGGCGGGTACCCAAACCTGGGGTCAGGACATGAGCTGATCTACACGCGTGGTTATGACAAAATCAACAAGAACCGAATCGCCCTGACGGGTAACTCAGGGGTTGCTCGGTCTCTTGGTCAATAGGGCGGCATCTGCGTGGGAGGTCTGATGCATGAGATCGACACGGTTGGAAAGCGATTCAAAGAAGCAAACACTTCCCGTGGCCCTTCCCGTTAACTTCCCCACGAGGAGGGATGAAGAAGGAGACCACCCACTTTGCAGAAGGTGGGGACGCTGGGAGGAGGGGAGACCAGATCAATAGGCTCATTAGAAGGATGAGCTAAGGTATCTACCATGGTTATTTTTGTAATCTGGTCAGTTAATACACCGAGTCCTTTAAAATTGAAAAAAAAGAAAAAGAAAAGAAGTCAGACAGAAAGACAACTATCACAGGACCTCACTCAGAGGTGGAATCTACAAAGCAAACAAAAATTCTGAGCTCATAGATACAGAGAATAGATTGGTGGCTGCCAGACAGGAAGAGGGGGGGGGGTGGATGAATGGGTACACACACTGAGTGGCCAGATTATTATGATCTCTGAACGCATCATCATCTGGCCACTCAGTGTATATCCTATAGAATAAAAGGCTAATATGCAAATTGTCCCCTCGACCAGGAGTTCGACCAGCAGGCAGGCCGGCCAACCGCCCATGTCCCCTCTCCCTGGCCAGGCTGGCCGGACCCCATCCATGCACAAATTCATGCACTGGGCCTCTAACACACACACACACACACACACACACACACACGAGTGTCCAGATTATTATGCGTTCAGAGATCATCATAATCTGGCCACTCAGTGTGTGGTCAAAAATGACAGATTCCCAGTTAAAACATAAGTCCTGGGATGCAATGTACAACGCGGTGACTGTGTTAATGATACTGTGTCGTGTACTTGAAAGTCACGGGGAGAGTCGATGTTGACAGTTCTCATCACACTCACACAAAAAGGTGTAACCATTGGTGACGATGGGTGTGACTAGACTTCCCGAGGTGGTCACCTCTCGGTGTGTGAGAAATCCCAGTGAATCCTGCTGTGCGCCTGAGGCTAATGTGATCTATGCCCATTACATCTCCATAACAAATAGCTGTTCTCCTCGATTCGAGAAACACATCGCTCTCTCCCCTTCTCGCAGACATGACACTAGATCTTTTTTATGATCTACCGGAAGCTATTTCTACATAACTTATCTTGGCACGTCTCCCTTCACAAGCTGTGTAAAAAGAATCCTCTTCCATTTCCATAAAATGGTGGACATCCTTTAGTCCCTTGAAAACATGACTTATTGGCCAATGTCTCTGTTGGTTCCCTTTTGAACTTTAAGCTACACTGAATTGGATTATGATATAAACCAACCTGCTAATAGAACGTGACGTCCTCTCTTCTCCGGCGCCATCGGCTGCATGAGATACACACATGATCACTTTGGAAGATGTATCTTTTGTAACTAAGAAAGCAGTGACAGGCTTCCATTTGTTTGATTTTCAATCTCCACGTATGAGCAGTGCTAGGGCAGAAGGAAAATATTTATTATAATTTTATCTGCCATTTGTTATCTTATACGTTACATATTTAATTGATTTTAGAGAAGAAGGGAGAGAGAGATAGAAACATCAATGATGAGAGAGAACCATTGATCCACTGCCTCCTGCACACCCCCCCACTCCCACCACCCCCGTTACTGGGGATCAAGCCAGCAACGCGGGTATGTGCCCCGACCGGGAATTGAACCATGACGTCCTGGTTCATAGGTTGATGCTCAACCACGGAGCCACACCTGCGGGCTCTCATACATTCTTTATACCTAATGAATATGTGGCCCAAAAGATCTTCACAGATGATTATCTGATTTGTATACACTTGGGGAATTAAAACATTCTTATCTCCACATACACATGTGGACTAGATCTCCCAGTTACTTTTCTGGGTTGATGATGTTTAAGTTAGAGGTCTTTCCTTATGTCAAGACTTCCCTGGGGAGTGGGATTTTGAAGGAGGAAGAGGAAGGAACTCTAGGAATGTGGAAACAGCAAGAAATCTGGGGATTTAACCCCTTAAGCTACTAAATGCACCCCTAATTCCTAAGAGAGAATTCCATCAGCCTCTTAGCGGTGCAGCGGGCATGGTCTTGCCTGGGCTCCGGTCTGTAGTAACCCCTGTCCCCACCTCTGCCCCACAGGCAGGTCCAGACCAGGCCCTGCGAGCTGCAGGACGCTCAGCGTGGCGTTTCTAAAAGGGACTTCGCTGATTAAACCCCTGGTTCTCAGGGCAGCATCTGAGAGGCTGAGGGGGCAGAAATAGCAAGTTGGGGACCAGCGAGGATGGTAAGAAACAGCCATCACGCTCTGTTAGCCGCGATGGCGTTGTTCTGATTAAAGGCCCGCGCTCACCTGGCTGGGAGTAGCCGTGGGACCTGGGAGCTCACCTGGAAATGCGGCCCCTCCTCCCCACCGGGCGCTGCCTGTCCACATGGGAAGACTGACAACCTTGTTGCAGACACCAGAGCCGCCCGCCCTTTGAAGACCCCCAGCCCTTTGCATACCCACAGGCCTTTGCCAATGCCCAGCCCCCATTCCCTGGAAACTGCCCATTTGGCGTACCCTTTTGCCCACTTCCCCGTGTCATCTTCGTCCTTCCACCCAATATCAAGTAGCTGGTTTATGGGGGGTGGGGACCTGACGCTCTCTCACGCTGCCAGCAGGACCGGAATTAACGCTCATGTATGACTCAACCCTGTCTCTGCCGAGTTGGCGCAAGTCATGACAGGCAGCCGGACCCCTGGGTCGTCCTGTTACAAGGCCACCGACTAGTATATATCTTGCCCGAGGGCGTCCCCGCGGGTCCATACACCCTCCTTCTCCCTTCCTTTGTTAACTCTGTGGAGAAAGAGCTAACGGAGTGATTCAGCCGCTGAGATAAATGATCACATAATATCAGTGTGTGTTCCCATCGGAGAATGAAAGAAAGAAGAATTAACCTGTTGTTTTGCCGGGCGCGTTATATTATTAATCGGTTCCCTACCACAGGTCTTAGCTGAAAAGTAATAACTCATCACTAGGGCCATGCCTGGGGGTAGTCAGCTCCCATGGAAACAGCCCATAATAAGAGGCCATTTTTCCTCCGCTCCTGGAGGCACCATCTCCTCTGATGGCTTCACAGAACATTTAACATGTAGACAATACATACACACTGAGTGGCCAGATGATGATGATCTCTGAACACATCATAATCTGGCCACTCAGTGTCTATCCTATATAATAAAAGGCTAATATGCAAATTGTCCCCTCGACCAGGAGTTCGACCAGCGGGCAGGCCGGCCAACCGCCCATGTCCCCTCCCCCTGGCCAGGCTGGCCGGACCCCACGCATGCACAAATTCATGCACCGGGCCTCTAGTATAATATATACATACACTGAGTGGCCAGATTATTATGCATTCAGAGATCATCATCATCTGGCCACTCAGTGTATACCTATATCCTCACCTGTGCACTTCCATGGATGGGTGTCTGCATGCACGCAGCAGCGTTACGAAGCCGTCCTTCGCCACGCTGCCACCATCACACAGCGTCTTCCAGGGACTCTCCTGTGGCTCGTGTGTCCCAACAGCAGAGGGACCATCCTCAGCACCTCCCCAAACACTTGCGTGATGACTCAGACCGCCGCCAAGCCCAGGAAGCCCGCCGCCGGAGGTAGGTTGTCTCTACTTACCACGGGAGGGAATTCAGAAGACGTGGCCCCGGCCAGCCTCTGACCCTCTGGCATCCGGCATGGGGATCCCAGACGGGAGGGCAGCTGCCGGGGTGGGGGTCCCGGCCCAGAGGCAGGGCGAGGCGATGGGGACAGGGCTGGAGGCGAGGAGACCCACAGTCCCACAGGGGATTGCTCGCAGGCCGGAAGGCGCTCCTTCGAGCCATCCCCTTCCTGGTCCTTCCCTGGGCGAGAGAGCACGCACTGGATTTGCTCGCCTGTTTTGCAAAAGCCAACACCAATGCATTCTGGGCGTTGTGACAATACAACCCGAATGGTCAGACCGCCAGTCACGCTGGGAGTCGGGAAAAGGTCACCGTCTCTCCAAAAGGGCTCGCTATCCCACCTTGAGCTGGACGCGAACAGATTTGAAAGCTTCCTCAAAGCAACGTTACCCATGGCACCTTGCCCCTCGGGCTCTGTGGGTGGTAACGATGACGATGATGGTGATGAAGATGAGGACAGGGATGAGCTGCTGCCGCTCTGAGGGGGGCTATCTGGTCAACCCTGTTTTAATAGCTAAAGGGATCGCCCGGCCAGCGTGGCTCAGTGGTTGAGCGTGGACCTGTGAACCAGGAGGTCACGGTTCGATTCCCGGTCAGGGCACATGCCCGGGTTGTGGGCTCGATCCCCAGTGTGGGGCGTGCAGGAGGCAGCTGATCCATGATTCTCTCTCATCATGGATGCTTCTCTCTCTCTATCCCCCTCTCCCTTCCTCTCTGAAATGAATAAAAATATATATTTAAAAATAATAGTCATATCTGAAGGGATCACAAGTGTCAGGCAGGTACCTCAGAATCAAACGTCTCAAGATAGGATTACAGCCCAATCAATCGTCCCCAAAAGTGGGGCCGCTGAATGTTCATGTCTCAAGACTTGAGCTTAAAGGGAGCTTAGCGAGGGTCCATTTTAAACGCCCAGGCCAGAGCAATCGCCCCTTTCTCTGTGGTCCCGCGGGATTTCTGGTCACCATTAGTTACCTTTCCCTCTGCGTGTCCTGTTTTTTTCTGCCCAGACAGCAAATTCTTAAAGGGCAGGCGTAATAGGTAACATGGCACTTACTCTGTGCCAGGCGCTGTCCCACGTGTTCTAAGTGTTGACAATATTTATTCACTCACTCTTCCCAACACCCCTAAGAAGCTGGTACATGCTAGAAGTCTACATCTTATATGCCCGGCCAGCATGGCTCAGTGGTTGAGCGTTGACCTATGAACCAGGAGGTCACGGTTCAATTCCCAGTCAGGGCACATGCCCGGGTTGCAGGCTCGATCCCCAGTGTGGGGCGTGCAGGAGGCAGCCGATCCATGATTCTCATCATGGATGTTTCTCTCTCCCCCTCTCCCTCTCCTTTCCTCTCTGAAATCAATAAAAACATATTAAAAAAATAAATACATTTAAAAAAGAATTCTATCTCAGCCTTTCTTTTTAATTTATTTTTCACTTTGAGGAACACCTATATTCCATTTACCCATGCTTTTGATCACTGCGCACGGTTTAATTAAGAAAGTGTATCAAACATGAAAGAGACGTTGGGTCAAAGCATGCAAGCCGTCTGCACGCACTTGGAATGGAAACGGTTTTAATTGATGCGATTCGCAGCCGTTTAAGTCTTTCACATTCGGTGAGGAACACGGCGGGGAGGGAGCCTGCCCCACGCCGGCGGCCCGGCGGAATGGGATGTGCGGGGTTTGCAATTTTCACTTCCCAGGCCTCCTCTGGCTTGGAGTTCTGAGAGCTTGTAGGTCGATGAACACTGGGTCCTCGAAGGCCAGAGGACAGGAAAGTGATATTTCACTTACACGCCAGCCGTTAGCACCGGGAGGTAGGGCTGCGTCGGAGTAAAAGCTCTTTCTCACACGGCTGGCGTGGCTCCGTGGTTGAGCGTCGACCTATGAACCAGGAGTCACACCTGTGAACCAGGAGGTCACGGTTCGATTCCCAGTCAGGACACATGCCCGGGTTTCGGGCTCGATCCCCAGTGTGGGGTGTGCACATGGCATCTGATCAATGATTCTCATCATTGATGTTCCTCTCTCTCTCTCTCTCCCCCAACCCTCTCTCTCTCTCTCTCTCTCTCTTCCTCTCTGAAATCAATAAAAAAAATTATGTATTTATTTAAAAAAGCTCTTTCTCCCTCAATCCCTCAAGCACTAGGATTTAGCTTAGATTTCAGGACGCCACCGTAGGAGACATGGGTGACTGCCCTCAGCCAGCTGTTTGGTTAGACGAGCCCGGCTCACAGAGAGAGAATGCCTGTCGGGTGAGCATCTCCTGGTTTCATTTCTTGTCCCCGCTGACAGCCTGGGGTGGGGGGCCAGGTAGGGGAGGCCTCGGCGCTATCTAGCCTGCCTCTGCCTGCCTGCACTCCGCCCTTGGGGACCGGAAGACAGAGGGAGAGGAGATAGAGAAATGCATTGCTTTGTCATCTGACATCCACTGGGGGCGATTCTTTTTTATTCTTTTTTATTTATCTTTCAAATATATTTTTATTGATGTCAGGGAGGAAGGGAGAGGGGAGAGGGAGGGATAGAGAGAAACATCCATGATGAGAGAGAATCATGGATCGGCTGCCTCCTGCACGCCCCCCACTGGGGATGGAGCCCGCAACCCGGGCCTGTGCCCTGACCGGGAATCGAACCCTGACCTCCTGGTTCATAGGTTGACGCTCAGCCACTGAGTCACGCCTGACACTGTTTCCTGCGACGCCCGGCATGGAGAGGGCAGCTCTGTGGGGCCCTGGATGCCGGGACGAACCTCCCGGTCTTGCCTGGTGGGAGCGCAGGCCTGGTGGCTACAGGCTGACCGATGTCACCACGGCCCTGAGATACTGCTCTCGGCGTGGGGACCTCACAGAGATGGTGCCCCGGGACCCCGACTCCCTCGCGCACCATTTCTATCGCTTTTCATCTCAGTGTCGGGCACAATTTACAGCCCTAATAGCTCTCTCTCCCCGGCCTGGACACACGTACACACCACCGGGAGGAAAGAGGCGTTTGGGGACAAAGAGAGGGGCGGCGGCCCGTGCCCGCGTGTCAGGCCGCGCACACAGACAGCGCCCCGCTCTCAGCCATCAGCCTCCCTCCGCGGAATCCCGACGGCACTGACTTTGGCAGAGTGTTTTGACAGCCGCGATCGCAAAGTCCCCGAAGCCAAAAGGAAGCGGTTCCGCGGGGAAGGGGGAACGTGTCACGCTGACGGCTGACACTGATGAGTCTCCCAGCCCCTTCAAGGCCCAAGGCCAGAGCCCCCCAGGATCCGTCGGGGGGCCTGGGGGGCTCCCGTACTGCAGCTAAATAAAACATAAACTGTTACGGTGTGTGTTTCCCCCACAGAAAAGTTCACCGATTCCTCCGGGGGCTCAGATGAACGTTGCAAACGCTCTGGTCCCGCCGCCTGAGCAGGAAATTGGCTTCTCTGAACGTTCCCCGCGTGGGCAGGGTTGATTTTGGGCCACAGATTGTCGCCTTTCTTTTTGGGGATCTAAGACTAGTTTTAATTCACTGATCTGATCCTCTGCTTCCACTAATCGGCTGTGTATTCCTTCCAATGTGGTCTTTAAAAAAATTTTATTTTACTGGTTTCAGAGAGGAAGGAAGAAGGAGGGAGAGATAGAAACATCCATGATGAGAGAGAATCCTGGATCGGCTGCCTCCTGCACGCCCTCTACTGGGGATGGAGCCCACAACCCGGGCATGGGCCCTGACCAGAATCGAACCCGGGACCCTTCGGTCCGCAGGCTGACGCTCTATCCACTGAGCAACACCGGCCGGGCCCCTCTTTCCTTTTGATGCATATTTTAATTATCCCATTTAACTATCCCAATATATTGGCCCGAGTTGGGTTTCAGCTCCTGAGCCCCAAATGTAAATGACCAGACCTCAGAGCTCTCCGCAGACCCGAAGAAATGATTGCTTACACTTTCTCCACCCCGCAAGTGAGCTCCCCCACAGCCTGAGGTCCTAACCAGTCAGCTCCCCCACAGCCTGAGCTCCTAACCAGTCACCTCCCACACAACCCTGACCTCCTAACCAGTCAGCTCCCAAGCCCTGAGCTCCTAACCAGTCATCTCCCACAGCCCTGAGCTCCTAACCAGTCAGCTCCCACAGCGTTGAGCTCCTAACCAGTCAGCTCCCACAGCCTGAGCTCCTAACCAGTCAGCTCCCACAGCCCTGAGCTCCTAACCAGTCAGCTCCCCCACAACCTGAGCTCCTAACCAGTCAGCTCCCGCACAACCTGAGCTCCTAACCAGTCAGCTCCCACAGCCCTGAGCTCCTAACCAGTCAGCTCCTGTACAACCTGAGCTCCTAACCAGTCAGTTCCCACAGCCTTGAGCTCCTAACCAGTCAGCTCCCTGACAGCCCTGAGCTCCTAACCAGTCAGCTCCCACAGCCCTGAGCTCCTAATCAGTCAGCTCCTGTACAACCTGAGCTCCTAACCAGTCAGCTCCCACAGCCCTGAGCTCCTAACCAGTCTGCTCCCCACAGCCCTGAGCTCCTAACCAGTCAGCTCCCACAACGCTGAGCTCCTAACCAGTCAGCTCCCACAGCCGTGAGGTCCTAACCAGTCAGCTCCCCACAGCCCTGAGCTCCTAACCAGTCAGCTCCCACAGCCGTGAGGTCCTAACCAGTCAGCTCCCCACAGCCCTGAGCTCCTAACCAGTCAGCTCCCGCACAACCTGAGCTCCTAACCAGTCAGCTCCCCACAGCCCTGAGCTCCTAACCATTCAGCTCCCCACAGCCCTGAGCTCCTAACCAGTCAGCTCCCGCACAACCTGAGCTCCTAACCAGTTAGCTCCCCACAGCCCTGAGCTCCTAACCAGTCAGCTCCCGCACAACCGAGCTCCTAACCATTCAGCTCCCCACAGCCCTGAGCTCCTAACCAGTCAGCTCCCGCACAACCTGAGCTCCTAACCAGTCAGCTCCCACAGCCCTGAGCTCCTAACCAGTCAGCTCCCCACAGCCCTGAGCTCCTAACCAGCCAGCTCCCCACAGCCCTGAGCTCCTAACCAGTCAGCTCCCACAGCCCTGAGCTCCTAACCAGTCAGCTCCCACAGCCCTGAGCTCCTAACCAGTTAGCTCCCCACAGCCCTGAGCTCCTAACCAGTCAGCTCCCGCACAACCTGAGCTCCTAACCATTCAGCTCCCCACAGCCCTGAGCTCCTAACCAGTCAGCTCCCGCACAACCTGAGCTCCTAACCAGTCAGCTCCCCACAGCCCTGAGCTCCTAACCAGTCAGCTCCCGCACAACCTGAGCTCCTAACCAGTCAGCTCCCCACAGCCCTGAGCTCCTAACCAGTCAGCTCCCGCACAACCTGAGCTCCTAACCAGTTAGCTCCCCACAGCCCTGAGCTCCTAACCAGTCAGCTCCCACAGCCCTGAGCTCCTAACCAGTCAGCTCCCACAGCCCTGAGCTCCTAACCAGTCAGCTCCCACAGCCCTGAGCTCCTAACCAGTCAGCTCCCACAGCCCTGAGCTCCTAACCAGTCAGCTCCCCACAGCCCTGAGCTCCTAACCAGTCAGCTCCCACAGCCCTGAGCTCCTAACCAGTTAGCTCCCCACAGCCCTGAACTCCTAACCAGTCAGCTCCTGCACAACCTGAGCTCCTAACCATTCAGCTCCCCACAGCCCTGAGCTCCTAACCAGTCAGCTCCCCACAGCCCTGAGCTCCTAACCAGTCAGCTCACGCACAACCTGAACTCCTAACCAGTCAGCTCCCACAGCCCTGAGCTCCTAACCAGTCAGCTCCCACAGCCGTGAGGTCCTAACCAGTCAGCTCCCGCACAACCTGAGCTCCTAACCAGTCAGCTCCCACAGCCCTGAGCTCCTAACCAGTCAGCTCCCACAGCCGTGAGGTCCTAACCAGTCAGCTCCCGCACAACCTGAGCTCCTAACCAGTCAGCTCCCCACAGCCCTGAGCTCCTAACCAGTCAGCTCCCACAGCCGTGAGGTCCTAACCAGTCAGCTCCCACACAACCTGAACTCCTAACCAGTCAGCTCCCCACAGCCCTGAGCTCCTAACCAGTCAGCTCCCACAGCCCTGAGCTCCTAACCAGTCAGCTCCCACACAACCTGAACTCCTAACCAGTCAGCTCCCCACAGCCCTGAGCTCCTAACCAGTCAGCTCCCCACAGCCCTGAGCTCCTAACCAGTCAGCTCCCACAGCCCTGAGCTCCTAACCAGTCAGCTCCCCACAGCCCTGAGCTCCTAACCAGTCAGCTCCCCACAGCCCTGAGCTCCTAACCAGTCAGTTCCCCCACAGCCCTGAGCTCCTAACCAGTCAGCTCCCCCACAACCTGAGCTCCTAACCAGTCAGCTCCCCCACAACCTGAGCTCCTAACCAGTCAGCTCCCACAGCCCTGACTCCTAACCAGTCAGCTCCCACAGCCCTGAGCTCCTAACCAGTCAGCTCCCCCACAACCTGAGCTCCTAACCAGTCAGCTCCCCCACAACCTGAGCTCCTAACCAGTCATCTCCCACATCCCTGTGCTCCTAACCAGTCAGCTCCCACATCCCTGAGCTCCTAACCAGTCATCTCCCACATCCCTGAGCTCCTAACCAGTCAGCTCCCACAGCCCTGAGCTCCTAACCAGTCAGCTCCCCATAGCCCTGAGCTCCTAACCAGTCAGCTCCCACAGCCCTGAGCTCCTAACCAGTCAGTTCCCACAGCCCTGAGCTCCTAACCAGTCAGCTCCCACAGCCCTGAGCTCCTAACCAGTCAGCTCCCACAGCCCTGAGCTTCTAACCAGTCAGCTCCCACACAACCTGAGCTCCTAACCAGTCACCTCCCACACAACCCTGACCTCCTAACCAGTCAGCTCCCCACAGCCCTGAGCTCCTAACCAGTCAGCTCCCACAGCCCTGAGCTCCTAACCAGTCAGCTTCCACAGCCCTGAGCTCCTAACCAGTCAGTTCCCACAGCCCTGAGCTCCTAACCAGTCAGCTCCCACAGCCCTGAGCTCCTAACCAGTCAGCTCCCACAGCCCTGAGCTCCTAACCAGTCAGCTCCCACACAGCCCTGAGCTCCTAACCAGTCAGCTCCCACAGCCCTGAGCTCCTAACCAGTCAGCTCCCACAGCCCTGAGCTCCTAACCAGTCAGCTCCCCCACAGCCCTGAGCTCCTAACCAGTCAGCTCCCCCACAACCTGAGCTCCTAACCAGTCAGCTCCCCCACAACCTGAGCTCCTAACCAGTCAGCTCCCCTCAGCCCTGAGCTCCTAACCAGTCAGCTCCCACAGCCCTGAGCTCCTAACCAGTCAGCTCCCCCACAACCTGAGCTCCTAACCAGTCAGCTCCCCCACAACCTGAGCTCCTAACCAGTCATCTCCCACATCCCTGTGCTCCTAACCAGTCAGCTCCCACATCCCTGAGCTCCTAACCAGTCATCTCCCACATCCCTGAGCTCCTAACCAGTCAGCTCCCACAGCCCTGAGCTCCTAACCAGTCAGCTCCCCATAGCCCTGAGCTCCTAACCAGTCAGCTCCCACAGCCCTGAGCTCCTAACCAGTCAGTTCCCACAGCCCTGAGCTCCTAACCAGTCAGCTCCCACAGCCCTGAGCTCCTAACCAGTCAGCTCCCACAGCCCTGAGCTTCTAACCAGTCAGCTCCCACACAACCTGAGCTCCTAACCAGTCAGCTCCCCACAGCCCTGAGCTCCTAACCAGTCAGCTCCCCACAGCCCTGAGCTCCTAACCAGTCAGCTCCCACAGCCCTGAGCTCCTAACCAGTCAGCTTCCACAGCCCTGAGCTCCTAACCAGTCAGTTCCCACAGCCCTGAGCTCCTAACCAGTCAGCTCCCACAGCCCTGAGCTCCTAACCAGTCAGCTCCCACAGCCCTGAGCTCCTAACCAGTCAGCTCCCACACAGCCCTGAGCTCCTAACCAGTCAGCTCCCACAGCCCTGAGCTCCTAACCAGTCAGCTCCCACAGCCCTGAGCTCCTAACCAGTCAGCCCCCACACAGCCCTGAGCTCCTAACCAGTCAGCTCCCACAGCCCTGAGCTCCTAACCAGTCAGCTCCTGCACAACCTGAGCTCCTAACCAGTCAGCTCCCCTCAGCCCTGAGCTCCTAACCAGTCAGCTCCCCTCAGCCCTGAGCTCCTAACCAGTCAGCTCCCGCACAACCTGAGCTCCTACCCGGTGTCCTGTGATTTTCTCCTGCTAAATCTGGTCTTGGGCATGAGCTCCCCATCGTGCCGGATTGGCCGGTTCGATATTAAACCATTTTCTTTCCACTCTGCCAACTTCGGCTCATGCACGTCTATGGGCCAGTGGGGTCCGGTAACTATTTCCTTAACTGGTAACGACCCTGCGGCCAGCTGGGCGTGGAGTGCCCTGGGCAGGCTCCCTAGCATCCAGCATGTTCGCCTGAACAGTCTTTTTTTTTTTTTAATTAGTTATCAACGATTAAAAATTTTTAAAAAATTGTGCAAAAGCTGAATTGCTGCCATCTTTCGAAAGGTTAGAGGTGAGAGCACTCCGTGGTTGCTCTACAGCAGGGGGTCCTCAAACTTTTTAAACGGGGGGCCAGTTCACTGTCCCTCAGACGGTTGGAGGGCCAGACTATAGTTTAAAAAATACTATGAACAAATTCCTATGCACACTGCACATATCTTATTTTGAAGTGAAAAAACAAAACGGCAAAAACACGCTCATGTGGCCCGCGGGCCGTAGTGTGAGGACGCCTGCAGTCTACAGCATGAGCCACAGCTGAGGGCCGGCCGGCCGCTTTAAGTGGGCCCAGGTTGTTCATGTTCAAGGTGAACTCTAACCTCCAGCCGTGGAGCATCAGAGCTCGGCGGTGGGCATAGGCTTACACATGCTGTTTGCAAATCCTCTCTGCACACGTGACTTCATTTGTCCCCGACGGCCCCTGCTTAGCGCAGTAAAGCTCCCGTCATTGGCTCCAGGTCCCATGGCCAGGATGTCCTTGACTGTGAACTCATGTCTATAAGCCCAGGACAGTGCTCCTTTTAAAAATATATGTATATATTTTGCCGTGACCGGTGTGGCTCAGTGGATAGAGCGCTGGCCTGTGGACTGAAGGGTCCCAGGTTTGATTCCGGTCAAGGGCGTGTACCTTGGTTGCGGGCACATCCCCAGTGGGGGGTGTGCAGGAGGCAGCTGATCGATGTTTCTCTCTCATCGATGTTTCTGACTCTCTATCCCTCTCCCTTCCTCTCTGAAGATATTTTAACTTCAGAGAGGAAGGGAGAGGGAGAGAGAGCTAGAAACAGCAATGGATAGAGAGAATCATGGATCGGCTGCCTCCTGCACGCCCCACACTGGGGATCAAGCCCACAACTGGGAATCGCACCGTGACCTCCTGGTTTATAGGCTGACGCTCAACCGCTGAGCCACGCGGGCTGGCCAATGCTCCTTGTGCCGAACGTTCCGGGCTCGCCAGGGCAGACGCGGGGCACCAGCCCAGGGCGCCGGAGGAGCCTGGTGCTCCTTGGCCTCTGCCGACAGTTGGCACGCAGCTGGTGCTGGCTGCGGCCTCTGCTCGGCTCTGCCATCTGGCATCTGCCCTTCCTGCTCCCCGGCCTGTCTTCTGCCTGGGTGGCTGCGCCGGCTGCTCCGTCTGGCAGGACCCGCGTGGCAGAAGGTTGGCCGCCGGGTCCCGGGCGCTGGCTCCCGGCGAGGCTGCGGTGGTTCCGTTCCCCTGGACGTCTGTCCTCCCCAGTTCTTCCCAAGGCCTCCCAACCCTCCCTTCGCCGACTCCTGCTGCCCATCCCGAGAGGAGCTCCTGCCGCCGGAGAGGAACTGCCTGGGGCTCCAGTCCCCTCTGGGGTCCGCATTCTGCCCCGAAAACCCAGCAAGGCCCAGTGGTCGGCAAACTCATGAGTCAACAGGGCCAAATGTCAACAGGACAATGATTGAAATTTCTTTGGAGAGCCAATTTTTTTAAACTTAAACTATATAGGTAGGTACATTGTGATTAACTTAATTAGGGTCCTCCTAAGCTGGCCTTTGCTAAAAACTCAAGGGGCCAAAGAGCCGCATGTGGCTCGCAAGCCGCCGTTTGCCGACCACTGGCCACTTGTGTGGTCCCGGGGTTCATTCTGAGAGCAGGGAGAGAGAGGGACGGAGCAGGGAGCCCCAGTCACAGACGCTCCTGTCCACGCACGGATTTGTCATCTCTGCCGGCCCAAGTCCACGCGCTCGTCCAGCATGAGGGGGAACCTCGGGGTGCTGACCCAAACCTTAGTGTCCATGAGCTTCACAGACGCCTGCCGCCCACCCGCACAGCTGTCTTTTTTTTTTTTTTTTTTAATATATTCCACGCCGGCTGGGCTGGAACCCACCCCTCTCATGACTCACACCTGGTCCGGGTTCTCATCGGCCTGTGCCCGCAGCCACGGAGGTGACGGCCGCGTTCCCTGCCGCCCGCTTTCATTCGAACCGTTCGCGGATGAGTCGCTGTTGACCGCTCACGAGCTTTCCCCAAAGCTTCCATTCAGCGGTTCCTACAATGACTACGTCCCCCCATATTTTTCAAACACGTAAAACATGATACGACGTAAGGGACTTTCTCCTGCGGGCACATTCTTTCGTTCCCCAGCAAAGACATGGTTAATGATGGCCCGGCCACCGTGGGCTGATCAGGCCCCCCCTGCCCACAGCGACGACCGGGTCCTTACCGTGAGCTGGCCGGAGGGGGGTCCGGCTCTCGCACCCCATCGTGGCCTCCGCTTCCTCCAACCGCTTGACCTTGCTGCAGGCGGGGTTCTTCCCAGAGGGGCGTGAAGGGTCTACACCTGCGGGAGGGCGCAGGCCTCAGGAACCCACGGAGGGGCAGGTTGCTCTTGGAAGCATCCCGGGGGCTCTGAAATGCAAAACGAGGCCCGTGGGGACTCCGAAGCCGGCCCGGCTCCTTAGAGATGTCCTGAGTGGGGCCCGGCCGGCGTGGCTCGGTGGGTGAACGTCAACCTAAGACCCAGGAGGTCATGCTTCCATTCCCGGTCAGGGCTCATGCCCGGGTTGTGGGCTCCATCCCCAGTGTGGGGCGTGCAGGAGGCAGCCGGTCCATGATTCTCTCTCATTGTGGATGTTTCTCTCTCTCTCTCTCTCTCCCTTCCTCTCTGAAATCAATTAAACAATCAACAAAGAAAAGGCCCAGAAGCAAAATGCAGGTGGGGCTGGATCACCCGTGGCTGCGTGGACGCCATGACCCCGGCCTCAGCTGGGAAAGGGGCGGGGGAGGGGCAGGATCCGGGCAGGCAGATGCCTGTGGGGGCTCCTGACACACCCAGAGCATGCACTGCCCGGCCCAGGCCCAGAGCCAGGCAGGAGCAGGCTGGACCCCAGGAGCCGCGGAGAAGCAGGGGAGCACCCAGAGGTCGCAGGCGTGGGCCGGGCCTGCAGCGGCTCCTTCTGCGTCTGGGAATGAGGGACGGGGACCTGAGCCTGGACCCCATGGGCTGAACGTCTGGCCCGGTGCCTCTTTCTGGCCGCATGTTAAGGCCCGGGAAACGCAGCGTCTTTACCTGCAGGTGTGGGCGCCCCCGGAATCACCGTTGGACGAGACTCCAGCCAACTGCTCTCCCCGAAAGCTCGGGGGTGGGGTCCCGGGACAAGAAGCTCCTGTCGGGAGCAGGCGGGTCTCGAGCCACGGCCCTGGGTGGATCTGTCTCCGTTCCTCGGTCCAGGCCACGGCCACGCAGGGGTGTGCAGGGCGAGCCCGGGCCGGGGTGGGGTGGCTGTGCTGTGTGCGTGGACGCTCCCAGGAGCCCGAGAAGCTCCCTCCTGCGCCTCCGCGGGTGAGGACGCTAATGAGCGCGGCCTGGGCCTCGTGAAGCGCAACTCAGGTGTTCCCCGACCCACCTGCTCTCCACAGGGCTGTGTCCACCCCTTCCCAGCTCCCGTCCGCCGTGGGACGCGGCCCCCACAGCTGCTGGGGGTGTGGACAACGGCAGTGAAGCGAGAAGGCTGTGCCCACTAGTCAAATATTATATATATAATATTTTTTAACTTATTTCAGAGAGGAAGGGAGACGGGGAGAGAGAGAAACATCAGTGATGAGAATCATGGATGGGCTGCCTCCTGCACGCCCCCCCTGGGGATTGAGCCCACCACCCAGGCACGTGCCCTGACCGGGAATCGAACCGTGACCTGGTTCACAGGTGGATGCTCAACCAGTGAGCCACACCAGCCGGGCTGTAATACATTTATTTTATTTTATTTTATTTTATATATTTTATTGATTTTTTACAGAGAGGAAGGGAGAGGGATAGAGAGTTAGAAACATCAATGAGAGAGAAACATGGATCAGCTGCCTCCTGCACACCCCCTACTGGGGATGTGCCCGCAACCAAGGTCCATGCCCTTGACCGGAATCGAACCTGGGACCCTTCAGTCCGCAGGCCGATGCCCCATCCACTGAGCCACACCAGCCGCGCTGTAATACATTTACAGAAGCATGGAGCAATGGTTTAGGGATGCCACCGATGGCCAGTGCCGGCTTCTGCCAGTTTCAGAGCCACGGGGGCAGCTGCCCTGCTCGAGGCCACGCACATGCCCGGGAGGTGCCCAGGCTGAGCCGGCCGAGCGCCGAGCGTCGGGAGTGAATGGAAACTGGCTCAGCACACGGCTCCCCCCGGCCCCCCCATATACACCTCCGAGTCTCAGGTTTTATGAATGACACCTTCCAAGATCTGCTGGCACGCGGCCCGCCTCGTGGACGCCCTGCGGTGCCCCCGGAAGGGCTGCCCACCGAGCGGGTCCAGATGGCGCTGGCTTCCTCCACGGCGCCCGCTCCGTGCCAAGCTGGCAGCGCGGGGCCTGACGTCACGGAGGCCAGACTGTCGGGGCGTTGGGTCTCCCCGTGGCACACCCACCTGGCCCTGCCCGAGGTCAACGCCACGCTCAGCTGATCATTCCTGGGGTTCCCAAGCAGGCCTACTCCCCCTCCCCCAGGGCACCACTCCCTCCCTCCATCTCCGTCCCCTCGGACGCTCTAGCCACCAAGGTGCCCACTGGCTTTGGCTGTGAAACTGCTGCTCAGGGTCCCCAGCCCTCCCAGCCCCCCCCCCCCGACTGTGCCCTCCCCCACGGAGAGCACTGCCCGCAGGCGCCGGCCCTGTACCACATGGATAGCCAGTCTCTCTCTCTCTCTTCTCTTCTCTCTCTCTCTCTCTCTCTCTCTCTCTTTCTTTCTTTTTTAAAGACACTGAGTGGCCAGATGATGATGATCTCTGAACGCATAATAATCTGGCCACTCAGTGTATATCCTATATAATAAAAGGCTAATATGCAAATTGTCCCCTCGACCAGGAGTTTGACCAGCAGGCAGGTCGGTCAACTACCCATGTCCCCTTCCCCTGGCCAGGCTGGCCGGACCGCACCCATGCACGAATTCAAGCACCGGGCCTCTAATATAAATACACACACACACACACACACACACACACACATACACACACGAGTGGCCAGATTATTATGCGTTCAGAGATCATAATACTCTGGCCACTCAGTGTATATTTTATTGATTTCAGAGAGGAGGGGAGAGGGGAGAGAAAGAGAGAAACGTCCATGATGAGAGAGACTCATGGATCGGCTGCCTCCTGCACGCCCCCAACTGGGGATGGAGCCCGCACCCCGGGCACGTGCCCTGACTGGGAATCGACCGTGATGCTCACCTCCTGAGCCACGCCGGCCAGACCCGTGTCCTGAACGGCCTGAATGCCACACGAATTCAGTGAGAGATACTTTTCCTTTTCCTGATTCCCCCCCCACCCCCACCCCCACCCCCACCCCCCGCCCGCGCTTGCCCATCACAAGGGCCTTCGGGGCGGCTTGCGTCACACTGCAGCCACTTTCCGTCCGTTCCCCACGTCTGCCAGGGGCTCCCTCTCCGGCTAGGAGGGCTCACCTGAGTGGCCAGGGGGCAGGTGCCAGCTCTCCTGGGGACCCTGGAGAGGGGACCCCCACACGCTCTGCCGTGCCCAGGGTGGGCGCACTGGCTGCCCCACCCAGGCCTCCTGGCTGCCCTGCCCTTTGACCCCATCTCCTCCCGGCGGCTCACCGCCCACCTCTGCTGCCTGTCCGTGTTCCGCCAGCTGAGCCGTGGCCCTCGCCTCTTCTGCCACCCGTCTCTGGGGGGCTCCTTGGTGCACCCCTCCCTTGTGGGGAGGAGGCAGAGCGGGATGTTACAAAGAACACGGTCAGCCCGGCCCGGCGTGGCTCAGGTGTTGAACATCAACCAATGAACCAAGGGGTCACGGTTCGCTTCCAGGTCACGGCACACGCCCTGGCTGCAGGCTCCATCCCCAGTAGAGGGCGTGCAGGAGGCAGCTGATCCATGATTCTCTCTCATCATTGATTTCTCTCTCTCTCTCTCTCTCTCTCTCTCTCTCCCTTCCTGTCTGAAATCAATAAAAATATTTAAACACAAACCAACAAAACACAAAGGACACGGTTCGTTTAAGCCCCCAGGGCAGGGCCACCTGGGGACACCCGAGCTGTCCAGAGAAGTGACCGGAGGGAGCCAGGAGACTCCACCCCGGCACCCAGGCCCTCTGGAAAGAGGCCTGGCTGCTGCCCAGAACCCGCCGTGGCCCTCGCTGACCTTGGCTGACCTTCTCTCCGTGCTCCCAGCCAGATCTGTGGTGCTGGTTCCAATTCTTATCAGTAACCAGGGCCAGACAGACATGTGGACACCCCAGGCAGGCTGGGAACTTGGCGTGCCTTCAAGGTGGAGCCCTTTAAATATTTGTTCAATAAAATAAAATAAAAAGTGTAGGGCCAAGGAGAAAAGGATGTTCTGCTGCTGATTCCAGAAAAGCAGGTTTCCTTTAGCGTCCCTTTCCACCGGCCAAAGAATGGATGTTCTAAAAAAGGAAAAAGCCAAGTATCTCACAGAACGCATCTCCTTGCTTCTGTGAATTCTCCTCTTCCCCATCTTTCCTGTAGTTTATCCAAGGAGGTCACTTCTTTTTTTTTTTTTTTTTAACATATTTTATTGATTTTTTTACAGAGAGGAAGGGAGAGGGAGAGAGAGTTAGAAACATCGGTGAGAGAGAAACATCCATCAGCTGCCTCCTGCACACCTCCTACTGGGGATGTGCCTGCAACCAAGGTACATGCCCTTGACCGGAATCGAACCCGGGACCCTTCAGTCCGCAGGCCGACGCTCTATCCACTGAGCCACACCAGCCAGGGCTAGTTCTTTCCTTTTAAAAAATACATTCTTTAATTGATTTCAGAGAGGAAGAGGGAGAGGGAGGATGTATTAAGGACACGAGGCCACGCACAGACTCATAGGTGAGCTTGTGCTTCATCACCTGGTCAGCGTGGCTTCCACGGGAGGGGCCGTATCCCTGGGAAACCACCCGAGGGTGTTAGGGTCACGGCAGGGCTGTGGTCTCTATGGATGGGTCAGCGCCCGGCAGGGGTCAGGGGTCATGCACCTGGTCCTGACGTCAGTCAGCCGTGGCGTCCCTGTCGGCTCCCGCAGGCCTGTGATCGCCGGGGCGGCTCTGCTCTCCTGGGCCGGGAGCTGAGACTCACGGAGGCCGGGCTGTTCTCTCAGCCTGAACGTCTCTGGGGTCAGCCCGACCCGAGGAGCTGAGCCTGGGGTGCTGACCCGGCCCTCGGCGTCCTGAGGGCGTCCTGATGAAGCGCGGGGACGTGGAGGACAGGGAGGCGGGGGAGTCAGGTGCTGGGGGAGGCCAGTCTGAATCGAAAGGAACAAAAGGAGAAAAGGCCCAGCCAGCGTGGCTCAGGGGCTGAGCGTCGACCTGTGAACCAGGAGGTCACGGTTGAATTCCAGGTCAGGGCACATGCCCTGGATCCCCAGTGTGGGACGTGCTGGATCCCCAGTAGGGGACGTGCAGGAGGCAGCCGATCCATAATTCTCTCTCATCATGGATGTTTCTCTCTCTCCCTCTCCCTTCTTCTCTGAAGTCAATATGAGAGAGAGAGAGAGAGAGAGAGAGAGAGAGAGAGAGAGAGAGAGAGAGACCTAACTGGTTTGGCTCAGTGGATAGAGCATTGGCCTGCGGACTGAAGGGTCCCAGGTTCGATTCCGGTCAAGGGCATGAACTTGGTTGTGGGCACATCCCCAGTAGGAGGTGTGCAGGAGGCAGCTGATCGATGTTTCTAGCTCTCTATCCCTCGCTCCACGGGCTCTCGAAGAAGCTATTGGAGCCATCAGTTTAGCTGACACTCATCTCGTCCGGACAGTTACTGAGTTCTTCATCTCCTCCGTGTCCAGGCCTTGTCATGGCTGGACCCGATTCCATGAGTCTCCACGGCGATAAGCAGAGGAGAGCGCACGCGGGGGAGAGGACCCTCGGCAGCAAGGGGCACGCGTCACCCGGTGAACTCCCAGGACACGTGGAGGGCAGCTGGCGAGCGGAGACGGGGACATGGAGGCTGGGGGGGCCTGGGCTGCGGAGGGCTCCCCGATCAGCCTTGGTTCTTGCTTTCCTTCTAACGCTACAGGACGGGGAGAGCTGAGCTCACCAGGTCCGGCTTTGTTTCTCTTTGATACTATGGAAGCCAAAGCAGGCTCACCAGCCCGGGCGGCGTGGCTCGGTGGTTGAGCATCGACCTAGGAACCAGGAGGTCACGGTTCGATTCCCGGTCAGGGCACATGCCTGGGTGGTGGGCTCCATCCCCAATGTGGGGCGTGCAGGGGGCAGCCGATCCATGATTCTCTCTCATCATTGATGTTTCTCTCTCTCTCTCCCTCTCCCTTCCTCTCTGAAGTCAATAAAAATATGGGGTTTTTAAAAATCAATGTGATGACCTTCTAGCACTTTCCTTCTGCGCTCCAGTGCATGCCCCCCCCCCCCCCCCCCCCGCCGTGCACACACCACACTTTTGGGACCGCTTCCGTGAAGGAGGCTGAGTTAACATTCATGCCCCACAGTCCCCACCTCAGAGATGGATTCCATAGGGGGTGACTCAGCCTTGACCCCCTCAGCCCTGCCCAGAAATGCCGCCTCCGGCCTGGGCGGGGCACCGTCCGTGCAGCTGGTCTCCCCATCGGACAAGCCCGGCTTTCTTGGGCGCCCGGGCACGGTGCCCAGGAGATGACAAGCACAAGACCGATCCGAGCCACTCTCGTCTGCTTCACACAAGCGGCTCATTCTGTAGGGCCCGAGCGCGCTTTCCCACGGGCCGGTCACGCATGTTGGGGGCACGGCTCCCGCTCCGGCCGGGCGGGGTCCTGGGTGCGGGGAATTCCAGCGAAGCCGTAAAGGTCGCTTTTCATGCGCACAACGTCCTCTGTGCAGCCCGGAGTGCCCGTCGGCAAATTCCACGTCAGCGGAGACCAGAGGCCGCGTTCGGTGGGTGCTGGGCACGCAGCCCCGGGGGACCCGTGTCCCGTGGAACCCAGGCGCCGGTGACGGGAACCCTGCGCTCACGGAGTCTGCGCCTTGAGGTCCGGGCAGAATCCCATCTTCCAGGGTTATTTTCTGTCCTTTACATGTTTTCACATTGGTTTGTATTTTTCTTTTTTTTAAATTATGTGTATGTATTTTAAAGTAATAAAGTATGTGTCATTTTTTTAAATTTTTTATTTCTTAAGAAAGAGAGGGAGGGCCCGGCCAGCGTGGCTCAGTGGTTGAGCATCAGCCACTATGAACTGAGAGGTCATGTGGTTCGATTCCCAGTCAGGATACATGCCCCCATTTTGCGCTCGAACCCCAGTATGGGGCGTGCAGGAGGCAGCCGGTCCACGATTCTCTCTCATCATGGATGTTTCTCTCTTTCCCTCTCTCTTCCTCTCTCTGAAAAATCAATAAAAACTATTTTTAAAAAAATTTAAAAAGGACACAGCGCTGACGCATAGCAGGCTGTTCAGGAGACACGTCGTTCTGGGAACGACCCCCTCCCCATGGTCCACACCCATCCCTGGCCCTCCACGGCCCCCTGCCCTCGCCTGCGTCCGCCCTCCCGCCCGGGCACAGCTCCCGCACGTTCCTATCTGCCCGTGGCTCGGGAGGGAACACGGGAAGGCCCCGGGCCCGGGGCGTGGGGCCGGACAGACGGGACAGAGCTCTCCCTTCTATGTTTGCGACGAAGCCAAGATGAAAAGAGTCTCCCAGCGAGACGCCGTTCTTCTTCTCGGACAGCCGTCTATTTTTACCCCGCGGGCCAGAGCCTCTCTCCCGCTTTGGGGCGAGGTCACACGAGATCCCTCGCCTTCCCACCGCCACGCTTTATTTTTAAAGCCTCCGTCGGGGGCTGAACTTGACCTCGGCCGGGATCCGTTTCCGAGATGATCGCGTCCCCGTTGGCAACGCCCTGGTGCCCTCGCTCTTGATGTCGGTCGGCCCACGGGGTTTCCTGGCAAAGTTGAAAAGCGGATTTTGGGGCCTTTTCATCTCTAGATGTTCTTGTCACAGCACCTCGGGGAGCGGGGGGCGGAGAGGAGGTGGGAAATGGGGGAGGGGGAGGGGGCAGTTAATACAAAGGTTCTGCAAAGAAAGAAAAAAGATGAGCAGGCTACTCGTGTGAATATGCTCAGCCTGATATCAAGTAAACATCTCTTGGGGGCGGGGGCGGGAGGGGGAGGGAGGGGGAGGGGGAGCTACGCTGTGAAACAGGAACATCTCGGCCATCTGTCTGAAGCTGTTCCAACATCATGACATCATCACACACGGCGGACGGCTGGCTGTCGGTGCAGATACTTGGCAGAGAGGGCGACGCCCTCCTGGGATGGCACAGCCCCTCACAGCTTCCTGCCTCCCTGCCACTTACCAGTTGTTGTTGTTGTTTCTTAATATATTTGTATTGATTTCAGAGAGACAGGGAGAGGGAGAGAGAGAAACATCCACGATGAGAGAGGATCATGGATGGGCTGCCTCCTGCAGGTCGCACGACCAGGAATCGAACCGTGACCTCCTGGTTCCTAGGTGGATGCTCAACCACGGAGCCACGCCGGCCGGGCCCACTTACCCGTTTTACACCGACGGTCAGGGTGAGCAGAGAACCCGGTGCTCAGTGGAGGGAGGGACACGTGCTCTATCCACTGAGCCAAACCGGCGAGGGCGACAACTGAATATCCTGGAGGCATGTACACGGAGTGGCCAGACGACGATGATCTCTGAACGCATCATCATCTGGCCACTCAGTGTCTATCCTATAGAATAAAAGGCTAATATGCAAATGGTCCCCTCGACCAGGAGTTCGACCAGCAGGCAGGCCGGCCAACCGCCCATGTCCCCTCCCCCTGGCCAGGCTGGCCGGACCCCACCCATGCACGAATTCATGCACCGGGCCTCTAATATATATATACACACACACTGAGTGGCCAGATTATTATGTGTTCAGAGATCATCATCATCTGGCCACTCCGTGTGTGGGTCTCCTGGGTGACATTTCTTGAGCTGGGTCAGCAGAAGCAATGGACCGAGTGCCGGCCCCGTGGGAAGGAAGCCGCACCCCAGGCCACCAGGCCGCCCGGTGTTGGTGCTTCTCCCCCTTTTGTGGGCCCAGACACAGCTGGTGTGGCACTGATGACGGAATCGTTCCTCTCCCCCCTCCCACCCCGCTAGGTTCTGGCTCTTTACCCACAGTGCTCTGCAGCAGATGGCGTGTTGCATGGCTGGGACCTGCGGTGACGAATGGCTCAGATGGCCAAGAGGTGACAGAGACGGGAGTGTCTGGGCAGGGCTCCCGAAGGGCCTTTTCCCAGCCCACTCCTCTGCCCACTCCTCCCGGCCCCGGTGCCAACCCCCGACTCCAGAGTCGGCCGTCGCTGCCGATGGGTGACCGCGCCGGCCAGCTGCTCGGAGGAGGCGCAGCGGCGCGGGGACAGCTGGCCGGTGACGGCGAAGGGTTTTGGCATCTCCTCTGAGGAGAGACGCCCGTGGTATTGACACCCGAGGGGAGGGGTCACAGCTGCGCGCGGTTCCCTTACTCAAAGCACGTGGGCGGTGGGGGGTTGGTGAGGAGTTGGATGCTGTCCTGGGGCCAAGTTATTCCTTTTTTTAAAAAGATCTTTATTTTTTTATTGATTTCCGAAAGGAAAGGAGAGGGAGACAGAGATAGAAACATCCAGGATGAGAGAGAATCATGGATCGGCGGCCTCCTGCACGCCCCCCACGGGGGATGGAGCCCGCAACCCGGGCATGTGCCCCGATCAGGGATCGAACCGTGACCTCCTGGTTCCTAGGTCGATGCCCAACCACTGAGCCATGCCAGCTGGGCTACTTGTACCCTCTTAGAAGAAATACAATATCAGACCGTCAAAATACTCAATTATAAGGAATTTCCGTAGTTTAACGTGCTACGTTTTTTTCAATGATAATCATACCTCAGCTGGACAATGTCCTCATGAGATTTGCTTTCGTGAAAAGGAAGAGGACAAGGTCATCAGCCCGCCTCTGGTTTGTTTAGGTTCCGTTTTCTCCAAGTTCGTTCTCCGAATGGGCAGGCCTTTTTCTCCAACTTGTAGATATGAGGTGCTGAACAGAGCTTGGCTTTTCTGTCCTTAAAGAGTGTTAACTCGGGCCCTGGCTGGTGTGGCTCGGTGGATAGAGCGTTGGCCTGCTGCCTGGAGGGTTCCAGGTTCGATTCCCGGTCAAGGGCACATGCTCTGGTTGTGGGCTCGGCCCCCAGTGGGGGGCGTGCAGGAGGCAGCCAATCGATGATTCTCTCTCATCGTTGACATTTCTCTCTCTCCCTTCCTCTCTGAAATCAATAAAAATGTACTTTAAAAATAATGAGTTTTAACTCGGATCTTGCTAGAAATATTCCCTCTCCAGACGCACCCCTGGTGTAGACCCGCAACAGAAGGGACACGTGATGGTTAGCGCGACCTCGTCATTTCAGATCCCGCTCGACGCGGATCCGGAATGCTGGGCTCCTGTTGGCGGCCTGGGGCTTTGGGCGAGGGCAGACACCAAAGAGGGGATGGGAAATACAAAGAGAACTGCGAATAGGATTACGTGAAAGAACGGAGAGAAAGAGACTTGGAGGGGAGAAGCCGAATGAAAGGAAAGAAGGGAGAAAATGGTGAGGAGATAGTTGGAGGCGGGGTGGGGGGGAGGGGGGAGCAGATAATTGAAAAATGACGCTAAAGGGATCCAACTGTCTCCCGCATTCGGGCCCTGATCTGTCTCCTTGTGACAAAAGCGACTTTGCAGACTGCCCTTTGTGCGAAAAAATTAAACCCAGATAGCACGCCGCTGTCCTGCCGGCCAGAAATACTCCTTTGAGATAACGGTTTATAACCCCGCTAATCCCCTCGCCTCCGCTGCGAACCAGCCCCGCAAGGCAGCCAGGCAGCCAGCCCTCTGATACTCCGGGATCGGCTCCGTGAAAAGAGCATCTTTCAATTGGCGACGGCATGACACCTGGGCCACCGCCTCGGGTCGCCGCGTGGCCGCGATTACCCGCCGTCTGTCCCTCAGAGCCCAGCGAGCTGCGCCCCCGAGTTGCGGGAATCAGCAAGCCAGCAGGACTGCCCGACAGATAATCCCCGCACCGTGACAAGCAATACATCCGCCCGCGGAATCTTCCAGAAAACTGCCCCGGAGGAAAGCGAGGCCGCGGGGGTCGGGGACGAAGCCACAGGCGGGCGGCCGCTGATCTCAGAACCGCAATATTGCTCTCGGCTCATCCTGGGACCACGGCAGGCGGGACAGGGCGCGAAGCCCCCTGGATGGAGCTCGGATAGTTCATGCAGCTGAAACCGGCTCGTGGCCGGGCAATTGTTCCCCTTGGAAAACCATGAACATCATGGCAGCGTGAAGACAGAGCGTTAACACTTTCTTTTTGTTGGTAACCCTCCCCCGAGGATCTGTTCCCATTGATTTTCAGAGAGAGGGGGAGAGAAAGAGGGAGAGACAGAGAGAAACATCAATGTGAGAGAGACACATCGATGGGTTGCCTCCTGCACTTGTCCCGACCAGGGCCTGGGCGGAGCCTGCAACCGAGGTACGTGCCCCTGACCGGAATCGAACCCAGGACCCTTCGGTCCACAGGCCGACGCTCTATCCACTGAGCCACACGGGCCAGGATCAAATATTTAACATTTTCTAAGCACTTTCTTAGGTGACCTTGCATACTTATGCATCTTGAATGAACATCATAGCCTGTGGAACTGGGGGAGGGGACACAGGGACTGGGGGAGGGGACACAGGGACTGGGGGAGGGGACACAGCTGGCTGAGGTCTCAGGCCACGGCACTAGCCAAAGGAATCGAGTCTCCCATCAGACCGGGGACCTCTCCTCCTCCTGATCTTCCCACAATCCACTGCAGCCCCGGCCCTTCCCCGAAGGGCTGCTGAGGATGGGACAGCATCTCGGCGGGCCGGGAGGAGCAGGACAGGCTGGGGGAAGCCGCTGACATCACAAGAGGCAGGAGGTGCTGCCTGGAATTTTCCAGAAGGCGCGGGCGGCAGGGGCCGGGCCCGCCTCTTCAAGGACTGACGCGAATGGACTCACCTGGCGCGGACAGCTGGCTGGCTCTCAGGAGGGCGGGTGAGAATAGCACGGAGCAGATGCCAGCCCCAGGAACAGGCTGAAGAGGGCACGGAAGGGCACGCCGGGCCGAGGGGGCGGGCGCAGGTGCAGAGCGACACCTGATCGGGTCACACCTGCTCCCGGCCCTCCATCTCCAAGCATCTCACCAGCACCCCTGGAGGCGGGCGGACCCGTTAAGGGGAAAGAAAGGGATGTATTTGCCCAGAGACAGTGAGTCACCCGGATGGGGAATGTGTCCCCAGTCCTTGCCCTGAGCTCGCTCCATTAGATTTGTTCCAAGGACCGGGGGTCCGGACTGCACAGTGGACCCAAGCACCCCTACCCCGGACACCCCCAGTGACCCCAGGGAGCAAGACTACACCTTCCATTAGCAACGAATCACACGCCACAGGAGGGCAGTCTAGAGTCAAGGGCTTTGTCCTCAGCCCCGTCTACTGAAGATTCTTAACGATTTTTTAACTATTTTTTTTTTTTTTAATTTCAGAGAGAAGAAGGGAGAGGGAGAGGGAGAGAGAGATAGAAACATCAGTGATGAGAGAGAATCACTGATCGGCTGCCTCCTGCACGCCCCCCACTGGGGCATGTGCCCCGCCCGGGAATCCAACTGTGACTTCCTGGTTCATAGGTCAGCGCTCAACCGCTGAGCCACACCGGCCAGCCCGTGTTACAATATTAAAAAGGCCGTCAGATTCCGGTGTAAATGATCAGGAGTGATCGTCATTTTAAATCCTACCAATGTGGGTTGTCTGGTGAGGAGACTGGCCGGGAGGAGGTGAGAGTCGGCTGTGGGCGAGTTTGGCACTGATGACCTCTACCAGCCAAGAGTCTAACTGTCCCTTGCCTGCCCCTGTCCCTGACCCCATGACCTTCCTCCCGCCAGCTGCCTTCTCCGGTGACCTCCTCCGTTTCCCAGGCAAGGCCCCAGATTGTTTAAAGTCCCCAGGGGCTCCTTTGCTTTCCTCCCTGATGAGCACACCCCCTGCAAATGCCCCTCAAAGAGCTAACTGGTGCCATCTGGACCCGCCACTGCCTTCCTCCCCAGCCCTCGCCCCGGGGACGTGTCTGCACCCGGCCCCAGGCGAGACGCTCTGCAGCAGTTTCAGGGGAACACTCGGTGGGAGGAAGCCACCCCGAGGACCCTGGCGAGGTTCTGACAGAGAACTTCCTTTCTCCACGGATCCGGGTCGTCAACAAAATGTTCAAGTCCTGCGTCGAGCGTCTGCCCCCTGGTGGTCAGTGCGCATCATAGCGACCGGTCGTTCCGCCGTTCGGTGGATTTGCATATTAGGCTTTTATTATACAGGATTTATAGAGATTTGACAATTAATGATGACTTCCTATCCTAACACCACGTGTGTCTTTTCTTCATCTGAGACATACACATTTTCAATGTCATCGTATTCCCAGCCGTCTGCTTTTTATTTGTGTTCTTTCCAATGGGGTCCTTTCTCGTATTTTATCTTCCGGTTACGGTCTGCGGACGTGAAACCGGTTGGTTTTTGTTAGACTCGGCATGTTCGTTGTGTAAGAAGCTTTCTGTTGATTCTCTTGGGGTTTCTCGCCTCCAGTGACGTCCGTATGAATGTACCTCCTCCTTTCCAAATGGCAACCTTCATTTCTTTTTCTTGCCTAATTGATTTAGCCAGTATCTCCAGGGAAAATACTTCCAGTGGTGGGAGTGAGCCACTTTGGCTCCCCCCCACGTGACTGGGAATGTTATTTTCAACGCCCTCCATGCAGGGGTCAGGAATAGACATAGACCAACACATTGTTTCCTGATCGGCTGGTATCGGAAAAGAAGCACAGACACCATTGTAAAGCGCTGCTTTATTAGAGAGGTTTTGTGTGAGACGGTCCTGTCCAATCAATCATCCTGTTACAAAAAGATGGGATGCATTAACCTGATACACTTTTTCCTATTATCCTCCAGAAGACAAAAAAAAAATGTTAATAGTGCACTAGGACTTGGATATCCGTTTTAATTTCATGGAACAAAGGAGTCATCTTCATGGAGCAGTACATGATGGACAAACATCCAAAGACTGGGTAAGGTGAGGACATTCAAAATCCAGTATTAGATTGCTCAGACAAGCAGGCACTCATTGACCAAGGAGGACAGTGTTGCTTTCTCGAAACACGAATGGGATGGGGGTTTTCAAGAAAATCTGCCCAGGCCCGGCCGGCGTGGCTCCGTGGCTGAGCATCGACCTAGGAACCAGGAGGTCAGGGTTCGATTCCCGGTCAGGGCACAGGCCCGGGTGGCAGGCTCCATCCCCAGTGTGGGGCGTGCAGGAGGCCGCCGATCCATGATTCTCTCTCATCATGGATGTTTCTCTCTCTCTCCCTCTCCCTTCCTCTCTCTGAAATCAATAAAAAAAAAAAAACTTATTTAAAAAAAAAAGAAAGAAAATCTGTCCAGTGTCAGGCAGTAGTGGTTGTTGCTGGCGTGGCTTTCGTGGTGGACGGAGAATGAGTGGCTGGTTAGGGTGGGCGGGCGGGCAGGTGTATGGAACCCCAGGAGCCATGGCCACAGAACAGCGGGGTCCACACGGGAGGACCCATCGTTTTTATGTGAGCAAAACAAGCCCCGTGGCGCCCAGTCCCCAAAAGTCACGGAAGGCACTTGGTGAGGAGCGCCCGCTGAGCGCGCCCGCCGGTCCCTGTCCCTCCTGCTCCCTCGCCGACCAGCGCTGTGTCTCGGGGAAAGCCCGCCGGCCTCCTCCGGCCCAGTGTCATCATGTGACTCCTGCCTCCGGAGCGGACAGGAGAGTTAACGGGCACCACGACCACCCAGGTCTTAGGACGACCCCGTGCCTACCGTCGGCCCTTCCCTGCCCCTGGGGCGGGAAGCAGGCTCACTGCTCCCTTCCTGTGCCCACCGTGGGAGGATCTCAGGGCCCCGATGGGATGCCGGGAGCCAGGCGTTGCCACGTAGAAAACGGAAATGCTGCCGGGCCGGCGTGGCTCCGTGGTGGAGCGTCAATCTATGAACCAGGAGGTCAGGGTTCGATTCCCGGTCAAGGGCACAGGCCCGGGTTGCGGGCTCCATCCCCAGGGAGGGGCGTGCAGGAGGCAGCCGGTCCATGATTCTCTCTCATCCTTGACGTTTCTCTCCCTCTCTCTCTCCCTTCCTCTCTGAAGTCAATAAAAATATGTTTTTAAAAAAGAAGAAAGCGGAAATGCTGCACCGCTCATCGGCTGCTCCCTGGAAACCTCTCTAGGGGTTTTCATCTGAGCTCGGAGGTGAGCGGGAAGCACAGAAGGACGGCGAGGAGCTGCTCGTTCCGGATCCGGGTCCATCCGCTCCTTCGATAGCGCGTCTGCGGGAAAGAGGGGCGGGATAACGGAGACACAGCTACGCTTGGTTTCCTTTCCATAGGCTCTCGGGCCAGGAGGTATTTTAATCGCCGCAGAAAGCAAGACGGCAGGCACAGCGAAAGCAACACCCCAACTTCTGCCTAAAGGGGGCTCCGACGAAAAGACTCTCAAATCCTGGGCAGGACGCTCCCATTGCCGACCCGGGGAAGGTGCCTCGGAGTGACACTGAGGAGGAAACTCAGCCAATGGCCACCCCCCCCTGCACATTCCCACCTGGGACCCCCTCTCAGCCTCGGCCACCTCCGTCCTGGGAGGCCTGGAGGCGCTGTGTCTCAGGCCCAGGGGGGACGCAGGGAGGCGAGAGCGGCCCCGGCCCCGGCCCCTGCCCCTGCGCATACATGACGCGGTCACTCACCTCCTTCCGTGGTCGCGTCCCGCCCGCCTCAGGCCTGCGCCCCCCGCACACCAGCTGCCGCACAGGAGGCCGCCTCGCTCTCCCCCGCCTCCCTGGGGGGCTGGAGCTGCGGGACCATGGCCTGCAGGGTCTCCTTCACCAGCCGGAGCTCCCTCCGCAGGGACTGTGGCCGCCGTTAAGGAACCCGCGGGAGGGGACGGGCCCTCTGCGCGTCCGGCCTCGGAAGAGCGCGCGGGCCGGCGGGCGGCAGGTGGGCACTGCCGTCTAATGGCAGTTTCCAGTTCCTCCCAAATCGCAGGCGTTAAATATTAAAGCGCATGTGACACTTCTGTTAAGAGCGATAGCCATCTCTACACGGCCTGGGTTACCAACTGCCTCAAGTGGGGCCTCAAGAAAGGAAAAGGCAGCCCTGGCTGGTATGGCTCAGTGGATAGAGCGTCGGCCTGGGGACTGAAGGGTCCCGGGTTCGATTCCAGCCAAGGCACATGCTGGGTTTCGGGCTTGATCCCCAGGAGGAGGCGTGCAGGAGGCAGATGATTGATGATTCTCTCTCATCATTGATGTTTCTCTCCCCCTCCCTCTCCCTTCCTCTCTGAAATCAATAAAAATATATCGACCCTATATAATAAAAGCCTAACATGCCAAGTGTCCGGTCATCCAGTCGGCCGTTCAACCAAAGCGTAATATGCTAATGATATGCTAAGGCCGCTCAACTGCTTGCTATGACGTGCACTGACCAGCAGGGGGAAGATGCTCCGACCGGTAGGTTAGCTTGCTGCTGGGGTCCGGCCGATTGGGACTGGGCAAGAAGGACCGGACTCGCCCTGGAGCCCTCCCGCGGTCCCTCCCCGGCTGGCCAACCTCCCGCATCTCTCCCCGGCCCCCATCCTGCACCAGTGGGGTCCCTCTGCCTGGCCTGCGCCCTCTCGCAACCTAGGACCCCTCAGTGAAGGGCATCTACCTTAATGGCAGGCTCCTCCCCGGCCCGGGCCCTGGTCGGGGCATGTGCAGGGAGGCAACCCATCGCTGTGTCTCTCTCCCATCGATGTGTCTCTCGTCTTTCCCTCTCTCTTCCACTCTCTCTGAAAACCAATGGGAACCTATCCTTGGGTGAGGATTTAAAAAAATACACAAACGTCAGTAAAACGCGTTCATTAGAGCTTGAAACGTGGACCGGGACTGCGTGTCCCCCAGACGGGCCCGACCCTTTACGTCCGCCTCCTGGTGGTCCACGCACTGGGTAGATGTGACCTTGGACCATTGGACCAGCACCCGGATGTCTCAGCCTCCGTTTCCTCAGCTCGCCCGGAGGGATCGGAGTCCCCATCTACCCACGGCCGTTTGTTAGAATTAAATGGCTTTTTAGATAAACCGCGGTGCGGCCACGGATCAATCCCTTTAAGCGTTTGGTACAAAACAGTTGCATCGACTTCCTTTGAAACCTCTACCAGGATGTGGTCTGAGGTTGTGACAGAGATGCTGAGCGGGGGCAGTGGGTTCGGGGGGGGGGGGGGAGTGGACATGGAGGATATAGTTTTGTACCTGAAACCAAGCACTGGCCACGTATGAGAAGTGTGTTCGGCATACTTCCTGAACGCAGCCTCATTTAGCCCTGCAGAAATCTTAAGGGTCCCCCAGCCGGCGAGGCTCAGGGGCTGAGCATCGACCTAGGAACCAGGAGGTCACGGTTCCATTCCCGGTGGTCGGAGCACATGCCCGGGTTGCGGGCTCGATCCCCAGTGTGGGGGCGTGCAGGAGGCAGCCGGTCCATGATTCTCCCTCAACATTGATGTTTCTCCCTCTCTCCCTCTCCCTTCCTCTCAGAAATCAATAAAAAATTTTAAAAAATAAAATAAAACCCAACATGGATTGGGGTTCCTTGGCATTCAAAAAAGCCCCGAGAGCCCTGGCCGGTGTGGCTCAGTGGATAGAGCGTCGGCCTGCGGACCAAAGGGTCCCGGGTTCGATTCCAGTCAAGGGCACGTACCTCAGTTGCAGGCTCCTCCCCAGCCTGGGCCCTGGTGGAGGCGCGTGCAGGAGGCAACCCATCCATGTGTTTCTCTCTCTGTCTTTCCCTCTTCCGCTCTCTAAAAATCAATGGGAAAATATCATCAAGGGAGGATTTTTTTAAAAAATACACTTATTGATTTCAGAGAGGAAGGGAGAAGGAGAGAGAGAGAGAAACATCAATGATGGGAGAAAGTCATTGATCAGCTGCCTCCTGCGCGCCCCCCACTGGGGATCGAGCCCGCAACCCGGGCATGTGCCCTGACCAGGAATCGAACCCGGGACCCTTCAGTCTGTAGGCCGATGCTCTATCCACTGCGCCAAGCCGGCCAGGGCGGGAGGATTTTTTTTATTTTTTTTTAAAGCCCCTAGAAAACTGAGCCAGTCAGACCCGCAACTGCCAGGGCCCCACAAACCCAGCTCCACACCCCAGAGACGGCGTCCTGCCCTGGGCTGTGGTGAGCAGGTCTGAACGTCAAGGCCACTTCCCAGAGGGCTCGTCGCATCGTCAACAACGCGGATGTCCCTACAAAAGCGAGAGAGACAGCATCGCACCTGCATCCCCTCGGACACCTGAGCTCAACGGGGAACAGCGGCCGGGCCTGTGCGCCTCCACCCCCCAGGCCTGGGGCCCCGGGGCGTTCTGTAAGAGTCGCGCTTACAACTCCGCACGAACGGACGGAAAGGATATGAATGAGGGCCTCGTCCTGGCTCTGCACGGCCGCGTGAAGCTGGTCTTCCAGGCACAGCAGCGTCCTGCCGATGGCCTCGCACTTCTCTCCCAGCTCTGCGGAAAGGCTGTGCGGCTCCTGGCCGGAGGGGGGAGAGAGGGCGTGTAAGCCACGGGGTTTCTCAGGGCCGTGAACGCCTGTGCGATTCACACGGAAGGTACGGCGTCCCCGCTCACAGCCGCCTCCACACGGACGCGGAGCAGGGGGCCTGACGGCATCAAATGGCCCCATCCTCATTTCGGGGCTAAAACAAATACAAGTCAAAGCTGAGTTAAGTCGTTTTAAAATACGGCTTTATCGCCCTGACCGGTGTGGCTCAGTGGATAGAGCGCCGGCCTGCAGACTGAAGGGTCCCAGGTTCTATTCCGGTCAAGGGCATGTACCTTGGTTGTGGGCACATCCCCAGTGGGGGGCATGCAGGAGGCAGCTGATCGATGTTTCTCTCTCATCGATGTTTCTAACTCTCTATCCCTCTCCCTTCCTCTCTGTAAAAAATCAATAAAATATATTTCAATAAATAAAATAAAATACGGCTTTACATTTCTCCCCAAAATATACAATCCTTGCCTATTATTATTTTTTTTTAATGATATACAGATTGGGAGAGTTTGGGAAAGCAATTTCAGAGGACATGGTCTGAATTTTAAATTTTTAATTGTTTATATCCTACGATCCAGTAATGCTTCCAGGATTCGCTCAAAACGAAAATGTCTGTATTTAAACTCTCTGCTCAAGGGCCCGTACCCGGGTTGCAGGCTCGATCCCCCGCGTGTGGGAGGCAAACCAATCGATGTGTCTCTCTCACATCGATGTTTCTGTCTGTCTGTCTCTCCTCCTCCCTTCCACGCTCTCTAAAAATAAATGGAAAATGATCTTGGGGTGAGGATTAACAAAAAGTAAAAAATAAATAAAACAAGCTTATTTTTTTAAAAAAAAGAAAAGAGCCCTAACTGGTTTGGCTCAGTGGATAGAGCGTCGGCCTGGAGACTGAAAGGTCCCAGGTTCGATTCCAGTCAAGGGCCTGTACCTTGCTTGGTTGTGGGCACATCCCCGGTAGGGCGTGTGCAGGAGGCAGCTGATTGATGTTTCTAACTCTCTATCCCTCTCCCTTCCTCTCTGCAAAAAAATCAATAAAATGTATATTTAAAAAGAAAAGAAAAGAAAAGAACAGTCCATTTCCCTCCTGCCCCTCCACGCGGGTCTGATACGGTAGCGCCAGCTCAGCCGGCAGCCTTTCCAGTACAATTTGCTTAACTCCCTTCACGATCAAAACCTGCAGACTTGGCCGCGGGGGCCGCCGGCCCAGCTGTGCCGAATTAGAGCAGATGTCAGACCGCCGTCCTGCTCGCCAGGCCCGGGGAGCTTGATGCAAACCAGAGCGCGGGGCTTCCTTTGTTGGGCAGGATTTTCCCATTAAAGTGACTTTTTTCCAAAAACATTTATCTATAAAAGTTTATGCTCAGATCAAAAAGGCGTTCGGTGGCGGGCCTGCCCGGATCCCTGAACCTCACACGCTCCCTGAGCAGTCACAGCTCCGGCTGACAACACCAAGGACTTTTTTTTTTTTTTTTCCAGAGAGGAAGGGAGAGGGAGAGAGAAAGATAGAAACATCCACGATGAGAGGGAATCATGGATCGGCTGCCTCCTGCACGCCCCCCACTGGGGATGGAGCCCACAACCCGGGCATGGGCCCTTGACCGGAATCGAACCGTGGCCTCCTGGTTCCTAGGTCGACGTTCAACCCCTGAGCCACGCCTTCCTCCCCCTTTCCTTCTCCCTCCCCATCCCCTCCTGCTAAAATCAGTGAAAACATCTTTTTAAAGAATATTGAAATAGTTGATTTTTTCCAGTGCTGTCAAAAGTACCTCTATGGCCGAAACCGGTTTGGCTCAGTGGATAGAGCATCGTCCTGCGGACTGAAGGGTCCCAGGTTCGATTCCGGTCAAGGGCATGTACCTTGGTTGCGGGCACATCCCCAGTAGGGGGTGTGCAGGAGGCAGCTGATCGATGTTTCTAACTCTCTAGCCCTCTCTCTTCCTCTCTGTAAAAAATCAATAAAATATATTTAAAAAAAAAAAAGTACCTCTATGAGGAGGCACTCTGATGTGTGAAATGGTACCCTGTATAATAAAAGGCTAATATGCAAATTGACCAAACGGCAGAACAACCGGTCGCTATGACATGCACTGACCACCAGGAGGCAGACGCTCAATGCAGGCTCAGCCAGAAGCCGGGCTCATGGCTGGTGAGCGCTGTGGCGGTGGCAGGAGCCTCTCCCGCCTCCGCGGCAGGTGGACATCCCCCGAGGAGTCCCGGACTGTGAGAGGGCACAGGCCGGGCTGAGGGACCCCTCCCACCAGTGCACGAATGTTGTGCATCGGGCCTCTAGTCAACTAATAAAGCGGAAAAAAAACCTCGTAACTGAGGACATGCCCCTTGCTAGGATTTAAAATTCCTCTGGGGAATCAAGTGCCTCTGAAGCCTGTACTTCCCGTGGGCCATGCCCTGTGCAGGCACTGTGCTCTGAAATCATCACTTCCTTCGGCCCTGGCTGGGATCTGCTGGGATCCACTGGGATCCACTGGGATCCTCTGGGACCCGGGTGTGGAAGGAGCCCACCTGGGAACTCCTGCTCTGGGTGCTCTTACTCAGTCCCCCCTTCCCCTCGGCCACGCAGCCAGGCCCCAGAAATAGCTGCCTGTCCGTACAAACACCTCACGCGGCCTGTGAACTGGGCTCCATCGCAAAGAAACGACAGCCAGGGCTCTCCCCCCGTCGGCACTGATGAACTGCTGGGCCAGGGCAGTGTTTACGTTTTACAGCATGGAAAACCCAGCCAGCCAGCGTGGCTCAGGGGTTGAGCGTCGACCTAGGAACCAGGAGGTCAGGGTTCCACTCCCGGTCAGGGCACGGGCCCGGGTTGTGGTCTGGATCCCCAGTGCGGGGTGTGCAGGAGGCAGCCGATCCATGGTTTTCTCTCATCATGGATGTTTCTATCTCCCTCCCTTCCTCTCTGAAATCAATAAAAATATGTTTTAAAAAAAAAACTCTCTGGGAGTAAGTCCCAGGTGTCTGGGTTTAAAAAGAAAAAAAAGAGCCGAGACCGGTTTGGCTCAGTAGATAGAGCGTCGGCCTGCGGACTGAAGGGTCCCAGGTTCGATTCCGGTCAAGGGCATGTACGTTGGTTGCGGGCACATCCCCAGTAAGGGGTGTGCAAGAGGCAGCTGATCGATGTTTCTCTCTCATCGATGTTTCTAACTGTCTATCCCTCTCTCTTCCTCTCTGTAAAAAATCAATAAAATATATTTTAAAAATATATATATATCTTTTTTAATGTAAACCCACACACACACACTGCAAACATACAGTCCTGCACAACCCGAAAATGCAACCTGAACCTCGTGAGGCCTGTGCGGGGGTTACGTTTCACTCCCCCTCCTGCAGCTCCAGGTGAGCCGGGGGCGCTGACCGCCGTCCATGCGCGGAGCTGACGCGTCCCATCAGGCCTTTCCTCAGCTCGGCACTGACAGCACAGCCTCCGGGCTGTTCCCTCGGGCTGTTCTCCCAGGTAGGTGCCTGGCAAGTACATTCCAGGGAGGCTTAGGGTTCTCTCTCCGTGTGTTTTTTTCAATCGTCCACATGAAGAGCGTGTACCTCAGACAAAGCCCCGCCCATCCCACAAGGGGCATCTCTCGCATCCCTTTGAACTAGACGGTACAGCATTCCTCTCCCCACATAAACACGGAACCCTGCAGCCACGGGGGAGCGCCCGCGGGCCTCGTGGCGCCAACTAAGCCACGAAAGGTACGTGGTCGGTACTCCCTGTAACACAAGGGTTCATCCACATCTCCAACTGGCAGGGCTACACCGAGGGAGTGGGGTGTCTTTCAAGAGCATCCAGATGTCCTAAGTCAGTGGTCGGCAAACTCATGAGTCCACAGAGCCAAATATCAACAGCACAACGATTGACATTTCTTTGGAGAGCCACATTTTTTAAACTTAAACTTCTTCTCACGCCACTTCTTCAACATAGACTCGCCCAGGCCGTGGTATTGTGTGGAAGAGCCACACTCCAGGGGCCAAAGAGCCGCATGTGGGGCCAAAGAGCCGCCGTTTGCCGACCACAGTCCTAAGTGGTGAGGAAAACATGGCGGGGAAGCGGATGGAAGGAGACGCTGCAGAGAACTCATAAATGTTAACCAGCCTGGGGTTGCAGCTATCTATACTCACGGAGTGGCCAGATGATGATGATCTCTGAACACATAGTAATCTGGCCACTCTGTGTATCTTACATAATAAAAGGCTGATAGGCAAATTGTCCCCTCGACCAGGAGTTCAACCAGCAGGCAGGCCAGCCAACCGCCCATGTCCCCTTCCCCTGGCCAGGCTGGCCGGACCCCACCCATGCACGAATTCATGCACCGGGCCTCTAATATATATATATTGAGTGGCCAGATTATTATGCGTTCAGAGATCATCATAATCTGGCCACTCAGTGTAATATTTTAAATGTGTTTTTATTGATTTCAGAGAGGAAGGGAGAGGGAGAGAGAGAGAGAAACATCAGTGATGAGAGAGAATCATGGATCGGCTGCCTCCTGCATGCACCCACACTGGGGATCGAGCCCGCAACCCGGGCGTGTGCCCTGACCCCCGTGACCTCCTGGCTCCTAGGTCACGCTCACCCACGGAGCCACGCCGGCCGGGCTCAGCTGTATTTCATACGGCACGACCATTCGAGAGCCTGTGGACGCCTTCCGTGCACACAGTTCCGCGAAAGGCCCAAGCTGAGCGCGGCAGACTCTGCCGATGATGTTCATGGCCCAGCACGGACCTACACACCCGCTATTTCACACGAGGACTCGGGTCCCCGGGACGGTGACATCGAACCCTAAGACCCTTTTGTGTCAGAAAATGGAAACGGCCCAGGTTGGGGGGGAGGGGGGGTCCTCTTTAGGGGGGATGGGGTCTGCGAGCTGCCTGTCGCTGGAAAAGACTGAACTACAAAGAGTTAAGAGAAACCCCGAGAACCCAGTGCCCAGTGTCATCTGTGTCCATTTTAACGTTTTTTTTAATTTCTAAACGTTTTCTTGGTAAAGCGTGCAACTGTGAGGTGTCTAGAGTTACTGACGTTAAATGCCTGGCTGGATGCAACCCCACGGCGGGGGGTGGGGGGGTGAGGGGGGGTGTTGGGCCGGTCTACACTCCACACAGGAAATAAGACACGAAAGGTACATTAAGATGTTAGATGGCCCCAGCTGGTGTGGCTCAGTGGACGGAGCGTCGGCCTGCGGACTGAAGCGTCCCGGGTTTGATTCCGGTCAAGGGCACATGCCCGGGGTGGTGGCCTCGATCCCCAGAGCGGGGCGTGCAGGAGGCAGCCCATCAGTGATTCTCTCCCATCATCGATGTTTCTCTCTCTCCCTCTCCCTTCCTCTCTGGAATCAATAAAAATATGTGTTTTTTAAAAAAGACAGGAGATGCACAGACCGCAGGAGGTGCGTCCTGGCCTGCGGGAGGGCGGGGGGGGGGGGGGAGATGGAGGACGCTCCTGACGCCGGCCCTGGCCCCGGAGGGAGGGAGGGAGGCGGCCAAGCGGGCAGAGGGTCAGTTCATTTGCCAGAAATGGGGAGCCCTGGACTGGAAACTGCTCAGCAGCGCGCAGGGAGCCGCCCAGATGCCCCGAGGAGCCTCCTGCGTGAAAAGGCCGCCGAAGGGCCCGCCTGCCGGGCGGTGGCCGCCCACTGCTCCCCGGCGGTGAAAGGGAAAGGCGTTCCCCAGATGGAGCGCTCCGGGCCCGTGGGTGTTCTCCTGGCACCAGTTAGCTTTAATTAGTGGGAGGAGCCACAGCCCAGCCCTGGAGCACAGAAAAGTCCTTCCAGAACTTTCCGAGGGGAGGCAGAGCCGCAGAGCCGACTGCCTTTCCCTGGGCAGGTGAGGGGCAGGCTGGCACCAATGCGCTGCAGGGAGAGCGGGAGCAGCCACAGAGAGGTAGTAGCTGAGAGGTAGTTAGCTAGCTGAGGGGTAGCTAGCTGAGAGTTAGTTAGCTGAGAGGTAGCCAGCTGAGAGGTAGTAGCTGAGAGGTAGCTAGCTGAGAGTTAGTTAGCTGAGAGGTAGCTAGCTGAGAGTTAGTTAGCTGAGAGGTAGCCAGCTGAGAGGTAGTAGCTGAGAGGTAGCTAGCTGAGAGGTAGTTAGCTGAGAGGTAGCCAGCTGAGAGGTAGTAGCTGAGAGGTAGCTAGCTGAGAGGTAGTTAGCTGAGAGGTAGCCAGCTGAGTTAGCTAGCTGAGAGTTAGCTGAGAGGTAGCCAGCTGAGTTAGCTAGCTGAGAGGTAGCCAGCTGAGAGTTAGTTAGCTGAGAGATAGCTAGTTGAGAGTTAGACAGCTGAGGGGTAGCTAGTTGAGAGGTAGCCAGTTGAGAGGTAGCCAGCTGAGAGGTAGCCAGCTGAGAGGTAGCTAGCTGAGAGTTAGTTAGCTGAGAGGTAGCTAGCTGAGAGTTAGTTAGCTGAGAGGTAGCCAGTTGAGAGGTAGTAGCTGAGAGGTAGCTAGCTGAGAGGTAGTTAGCTGAGAGGTAGCCAGCTGAGTTAGCTAGCTGAGAGTTAGCTGAGAGGTAGCCAGCTGAGTTAGCTAGCTGAGAGGTAGCCAGCTGAGAGTTAGTTAGCTGAGAGATAGCTAGTTGAGAGTTAGACAGCTGAGGGGTAGCTAGTTGAGAGGTAGCCAGTTGAGAGGTAGCCAGCTGAGAGGTAGCCAGCTGAGAGGTAGCTAGCTGAGAGTTAGTTAGCTGAGAGTTAGTAGCTGAGTTAGTTAGCCAAGAGGTAGCCAGCTGAGAGGTAGCTAGCTGAGAGTTAGTTAGCCAGCTGAGGGGTAGCTAGCTGAGAGGTAGCCAGCTGAGAGGTAGCCAGCTGAGAGTTAGTTAGATGAGAGGTAGTAGCTGAGAGTTAGTTAGCTGAGAGGTAGCCAGCTGAGAGGTATCCAGCTGAGAGGTAGCTAGCTGAGAGATAGCTAGCTGAGAGGTAGCCAACTGAGAGTTAGTTAGCTGAGAGGTAGCCAGCTGAGAGTTAGTTAGCTGAGAGGTAGCCAGCTGAGAGTTAGCTAGCTGAAAGGTATCCAGCTGAGAGGTAGCTAGCTGAGAGTTAGCCAGCTGAGAGTTAGCTAGCTGAGAGGTAGTAGCTGAGAGTTAATTAGCTAGCTGAGAGTTAGTTAACCAGCTGAGAGGTAGCTAGCTGAGAGGTAGTTTAGCTTAGAGGTAATTAGCTGAGAGGTAGCCAGCTGAGAGTTAGTTATCCAGCTGAGAGGTAGCCAGCTGAGAGGTAGTAGCTGAGAGTTAATTAGCTAGCTGAGAGTTAGTTAGCCAGCTGAGAGTTAGTAGCTGAGAGGTAGCTAGCTGAGAGTTAGTTAGCCAGCTGAGAGTTAGTTAACCAGCTGAGAGGTAGCTAGCTGAGAGGTAGTTTAGCTGAGAGGTAATTAGCTGAGAGTTAGTTAGCTGAGAGTTAGTTAACCAGCTGAGAGGTAGCTAGCTGAGAGGTAATTTAGCTGAGAGGTAGTTTAGCTGAGAGGTAGCTAGCTGAGAGGTAGTTTAGCTGAGAGTTAGTTAACCAGCTGAGAGTTAGCCAGCTGAGAGTGGAAGCCACCTTCCCCACCTCCAGCCCACCCTGTGTCTCAGCTGTCCCAGACCCAGGGACCATGGCTTGACAGGGCCAGGCATCCAGCCTGCAACTGAGGCACCTGCCCTTGACTGGAATGGAACCCGGGACCCTTCCGTCTGCGGGCCGATGCTCTATCCACTGAGCACACCAGCTGGGGCCAAAATTCTCCATTGTGATGACCCTACTCAGGCATTCTTAAAACTTCAAAAAGTGCGCCCGGTCCCGTGGGGAAGCCCTCCCCATATCTACTGCTCTCAGCGGGCGTGTGGTCCCGAACCCCTCGGCGCGGAGCCCCGAACCCCCGCTGAAGGTCTGGGATGGACAGACCTCTCTCTGTTCGCTGGCAGCACAGTGGGGAGAGGGAGCCGGGGGCGCCTTCCGCTCCCCGGACGCCTGCCGGGGGGTCCTGCTCCCATCCTGGTCACCCGGCGGCCGCTCATCCTCTGCACAAAGGCTGCCCCGCGGCTCCGGGGGCTGCAGGCTCCGGATCAGCAAGCGGCACGCCTCCCCGTCGGCTTCCCACACTCTCCGGAGCAGCGGACATGTGCAGCTAAGACAGAGGGGAGCAGAGGCACACACATCAATCGGGGGGTCTCCTCAGCCCCGGTCCAGAGCTGGGCCACCTGCCCGGCGGGCGGGGCTCAGCGGTTGAGCGCCGACCTAGGAACCAGGAGGTCACGGTTCGATTCCCGGTCGGGGCACAGGCCCGGGTTGCGGGCTCCATCCCCACTGTGGGGCGTGCAGGAGGCAGCCGACATAAATAATGTGACAATGTCTTTGGGGAACTTTATTTTTTTTTAAGAAGCACAACTCAAAGGCCCCGCTTTTGGGATGAATGGGAGCTGCGGGATTCTCCGCGGAGGCCCCGCATACAATCCAGCCCCATCAAGGCCTCCCAGCTCAACAAATGCCATCTTTACATCAGCGGCGACAGGAGGGAGCAGCCTGGGTTCGGCCTGAGGCGGCTGAGATAAGGGACTTAGAGCCATCCTGGGGTGGGCTCCGTCCATTAAAGGAACTCGCCCAGCAGGGAGAGTGTCTGCAGCGGCTGCTGGTAGCCAGTGTCCCACCCGTGGTGTGTGAATCAGGGCGGCTGGGGTGGGAGGGTGGGGAGGCGGAGGGAGCAGACGGGATCAGAGAAAACGCTGTGCTCAATATTCTGTCTAGACGACATTTGCCGAGGCTGCTCGGGACTGTCACCCCACGTCCCGTGAGACGAGGACACAGCAGAGCCCTCAAAACGATGGCATGAGCATCTCAGACGTCCCATGCGGAGCTGAGCTCGTATTCATCCTGCCTCTGAAGCCAACAGGTTCCTAGCATGTCAGCAAATTAAAACGGCATGCCATCCTGCCCGGCCGGCGTGGCTCCGTGGTTGAGCGTCGACCTATGAACCAGGAGGTCACGGTTCCATTCCCGGTCAAGGGCACATGCCCGGGTTTGGGCTCCATCCCCAGTGAGGGGCATGCAGGAGGCAGCCGGTCCAGGAGTCTCCCTCATCATGGATGTTTCTGTCTCTCCCTCCCTCTCCCTTCCTCTCTGAAATCAATAAAAATACATTTTTTTCAATTTTTTTTAAAATATATTTTATTGATTTTTTACAGAGAGGAAGAGAGAGGGACAGAGAGTTAGAAACATCGATGAGAGAGAAACATTGATCAGCTGCCTCCTGCACACCCCCCACTGGGGATGTGCCCGCAACCAAGGTACATGCCCTTGACCGGAATCGAACCTGGGACCCTTCAGTCCGCAGGCCGACGCTCTATCCACTGAGCCAAACCGGTTTCAGCTAAAAAAAAATACATTTTTTTAAAGGAACGTGTAGAAACCTGCCTTGGAACCGGAAAGGGGGAAGCGGACAGAGAGAGAGCCCCTGGCCCAGGTGAGCATCCTCCTCTTAAGGAGGAGAGGCATTTCCTCGGAGGGCGCCTCCTACCCACAGGCCTCCTGACCCCACCTCTCTAGCGACCACCTTCCCCTATGTCGGGGCCCAGGCAGGGGGGTATCAGCCCGCGGTCAGAGGTTGCTTCCCAAGCGGCAGAGGGCAGCCAGCAGCACCTGCTTGCCCCGCAGGGCCCAGCAGGGCTCAGCGAGACGGCCCCTCCCGTCCTCTCTCAGGGGGGAAGCGTGTTTCAGCGACGGCATTATCGTAGCAGAGAAACAATCTCCAAAACAGCAGCGCGGCCGTCTGCAGGAAGCCGGACCCGAGGAAGCAGCACGCCGTACACACTCAGACGCGCTTCCTGGATTAGAAGCAGGCCCGGTGGCTGTTTCCCCGCGCACACGTCCGCAAAACCAGACCCATCTGGACGGGCCGCCGTGTCCCTGACGTGTCTCAACGCTGAACTCCTAATTGGGTTAAAAAAATAAAAGAAAGAGCCCTGACCGGTCTGGCTCAGTGGATAGAGCGTCGGCCTGCGGACTGAAAGGGTCCCAGGTTCAATTCCGGTCAAGGGCATGTACCTTGGTTGCAGGCACGTCCCCAGTAGGGGGTGTGCAGGAGGCAGCTGATGGATGTTTCTCTCTCATCGATGTTTCTAACTCTCTATCCCTCTCCCTTCCTCTCTGTAAAAATCAATAAAATATATTTTTTTAAAAAAAGAAAGAAAGAGCAAACAGGAATGTTCATGCTGGGGCAGTATCAGGATTCCACACCGAACCCCAAGATGTGAATTCTCCTATCGCAGAAGCTGGGCCAGCGTCCGTAAGACGCGAAAAAAAGAAAAGAGACACAGACCGAGGCGGGGAACCTCAACTGAACAAACCGGAGAGGGATCCTCTTCTTACAGAACACCAGAGGGATGTGAGATCTCCCCCGGTCACGGACACGCGCAACATTTTAACCCGTTTACGTTTAGTGCAGGGGAAGGGGCTGGGAGGTGTTTATGCAGCCCCTGCTTCTTCCATGATGAAATTGCTGGCCTTTGCTCGGCTCCCCCCGTGCTGTCAGAACACAGGACACAGACGGGCATGGAGCCTGGGACACGGGGGTCATGACCCTCACCTGAGCAGCTTGTCCTCCAGCGCGTCCAGGTACCTCTCGGCCTCCTCCTTCACGCTGGCTTCTGCAAAACAAGCGCCCGGAGCGGATGCAAAGATGGAGCCAAACCCAGAACGCCTCCACCAAAGCCAAACGCCACAGGAACGCGGCCACGCCGCTGCTGCTGACCGCACCCGAGGCTGGCAAAATGCGTGCGTCCGTGGGCGTGGCTGCCTGGAGTGATGTCCGGGGGCCCGAGTCAGAGCCGGACGGAGCAGGCACCGGCCGCCCTTGCCCTGTCTTCAGGAGGCGGCTCACCTGGATCTGGCAGGAGCCTCCCTGTGCCCTGTGCCTCTCCCCTCACCCACCTGGTAGCCAGGAGCTTGGCTGCAGCGTCTGGGGAAGAGAACGGGATTGAGGAACGACCCCCCTCTCCCGTGGAGGAACCTCACGGGGGAGGCAAGGAATCGGGGACCCTTCGCTGAGAAACAGCGGGACTCGGGGTCCCGCCAGGGAGCAGACATGCCCTGCTCGGCTCCCAACGCTGTGGATCAGCTCCCACAAGAGATCAACACGGTGCCCGTCACGGCCAAGTGCTGGAGGAAGGATTGACGGTGACGGCGCCACGGAGCAAAGAGGCGCTTTCTGTCTTTTAAATGCTTTTTTTTAAAATGTATTTTATTGATTTTTTACAGAGAGGAAGGGAGAGGGATAGAGAGTTAGAAACATTGATGAGAGAGAAACATCGATCAGCTGCCTCCTGCACACCCCCTACTGGGGATGTGCCCGCAACCAAGGTACATGCCCTTGACCGGAATCGAACCTGGGACCCTTGAGTCCGCAGGCCGACACTCTATCCATTGAGCCAAACCAGTCAGGGCTTAAATACGTTTTTATTATTTTTAAAAATATATACTTATTGGTTTCAGAGAGAAAGGAAGAGGGGGAGAGAGAGAAACATCAATGATGAGAGAGAATCATTGATCGGCTGCTTCCTGCACGCCCCCTACTGGGGATCGAGCCCACAACCCAGGCCTGTGCCCTTGACCGGAATCGAACCCAGGACCCTTCAGTCCACAGGCCGACACTCTATCCACTGAGCCAAGCCACCTAGGGCTGAATATATTTTTATTGATTTCAGAGAGGAAGGGAGAGGGAGAGACAGAAACATGGATGATGAGAGAGAATCGTGGATCAGCTGCCTCCTGCACGCCCCCTACTGGGGATGGAGCCCGCAATCCGGGCATGTGCCCTGACCGGGAATCGAATCGTGACCTCCTGGTTCATAGGTCAACGCTCAACCACTGAGCCACGCCGGCCAGGTGAAGAGGCCCTTATTTTATTTTCATTATTTCTTTAATCCTCACCTGAGGATATTTATATTTGCCCATTGGTTTTTAGAGGGAGTGGAAGAGGGAGGGAAAGACAGAGAGAAACACATCGAATGGTTGCCTTCTGCACGAGCCCCGACCAGGGCCCCGGCCGGGGAGGAGCCTGCAACCGAGGTACATGCCCTTGACCGGAATCGAACCCGGGACCCTTTGGTCCGCAGGCCGACGCTCTGTCCACTGAGCCACACTGGCCAGGGCAAGAGGCGCTTCATGGACAGAGACAAGACGGGGTGGATGTGGGGCCAGGGCCTCCTGGCCAGGGGGTCGCTGTGAGCGCCCAGGAGAGCAGGCGGCCGACAGGTCTCCATCCCATGGTGGCCGTCCTCAGTGAGGTTGCTGCCACTTCTAGAATTCCTACCACGATGGCTAGGACAGCACCTACCATCATGCCTATTCCACTCTCCCCTCTCCGGTAACGGAGGCCCAGGGGCGGGCTCCCACGCTAACGCTGGGGTGCGTGGACAGCACAAGCCAGGCTGCCCGCCGCGCAGCGCGGAGTCTCTGCCTGGGGGGCTCTCGGACACAGTCCGCTCCTCCTCTCCCCGCGTTAGCCTCGTCATCGCCCATCATCCGGGGCCGGAACCGATCAAACACACCATCGCTAACTCGGCCACGGCCTCGCTCCGCTGCTCACCGGGGAACAGCGCTCAGCGTGCGGTCCTCTCTCTTCCTCTGAGGCTGGTGCGCGATTTGCAGACAGAAGAGCGAGGAGGAGACACGGGTCCTGCAGAAGGAACGGGCGGCGACCGGGAGCCGCTTCTCCGAGGGGCTGTCACGGGCTCTCAGGCTGACATCCATCTAACGTCTCTCAGAGCCCGCCACGGGGCGGGGAGCGCGGAGGGCACGGGGGCCGCAGAGAAAACCGGGTGTGGTGGCAGACGGCCGCATGAACAAATGACTGCTCAAGGTCAGCTCAAGGACAGACACTTAAAGAGGCAGTCCTTCTGGGCACATCGTGGAAAGAGCTTCGGCCCAGCTTGATGGGGTTAAAAACTGCCGGCGTGGCTCAGTGGTTGAACGTCGACCTATGAACCAGGAGGTCACAGGTCAATTCCCGGTCAGGGCACATGCCTGGGTTGTGGGCTCCATCCCCACTGTGGGACGTGCAGGAGGCAGCCCATCGATGAGTCTCATCATTGACGTTTCTCTCTCTCCCTCCCTCTTCCTTCCTCTCTGAAGTCAATTTTTAGAAACATTTTTTAAACGGTAAATGGATTACGCTGAACTATGTTTGCACTTCTGCTCCCACCGCGTCGTCCTGGGGTGGTGTGTGGCCGCGGCCGCCTCGGAGAGCCCCGCCCGGTGCCCTTGAACCTGGGCACATCCCAGGGACCTGCCCGTCTCGGCGCTCATGGGGACCGGCTCGGGCTCCAATGGGGCGACAGTGGGCAGGAGGAAGGAGGGAGCAGTGGGCAGACCCGCTGCACGCGGTGTGAAAGCCCTGCTTCTAGCCCGAGCGCTGACGCTCCGTAACAGACACGCGGGCTCCAGCCCACCCGTGTGTGCCCGGTGGCGGGCGGCACCTGCCAGTCACCCTCCCCGTCCCGCCTCGCACCTGCTCCCGCCTGCGTCTCCCGCGCCCTGAGCACGCAGCTCCCAGCTCAGCACTTTCCGTGACAGAGAAACACCGCGTGTGCGAGGCACGGGGAGCAGCTGGGAAAAAGCCGGCACGGCCGGTTCCACACGACACAGCCCCCTCCCCGCACGCCCCCTCCCCTCCCGCACGTCCCGGCAGCCAGGCGCCTCCCTCCGCCGCGCCCCCTGCCGCCCGCGAGCTGAGGTTTGCGGCACCGCTTCCCTGATTCCGTGACAATCGTTTAACAATTCCTGGAAATGCCTCTTTATTTGTCTTGCCTGGGAGTGTGCATTCGAGAATATACACTCTCGTTCGTCGATTCTTCACCTTACTCCCCTCAAATACACGCATGCACAGGCACATGTCACACACATGTATACAGGCCACATGCAGGCATATCACACATTTGCATGCATGCACGTGAGCACACACCACATGTAGGTGCGTGTGTGCACATGCCACGTGCATACAAACATGGCACACACATGTGCACGTGCCGTACACCCACGCACACAATTTACTTCTCTTCGTGCCTTTTGATAGAACAGGCGTAGAATTGGGGACTTCATTTTTCAAATGAAATACTATTTTCTCAACCAATTTGTGTTAAAAAAAAAAACAACTAAAACTAAAAGGCCAGTCCGTGTGGCTCAGCTGGTTGGGGCGTTGCCTGTGCACCGAAGGGTTGCGGGTTCGATTCCCAGGGGGCGTGGCGGGGACAGGGGCACGTGTGGGCGGGAAGCAGAAAGAAGAAGGTGGAAGCTCCCCACCGAGACCCACGGTGCACACCGTCCACGGCCCCGCGTGGCCCCGGAGAACACGTGGCATTTCCGTCTCTCACCGGGAACCGTGATTTGGGGCGAGGCTGCTGTGCACACGGGACATGCTGAAACGAGGTGCCGTGAGCGCATGCGGCATCGCCCCAGCTCACGGTTCCCCCTTCTTCCCCCCACACGCCCCGAAGAGCACAGATTGCCTAAAAATAGCCCACCACGGTGGCACGGAGAATGAGCGAGATGAGTCCCATTTCCACGCCTCTCGTTCTCAATTAGGCGCTCAACGTCCAGACGCGTGAGCTGCGGGGAGGAGGCTGGAACGCTTGAAATCTAATTTTCAGAAACTGGGTCCCGGGGCAGAGGCGTGAAAACACATGTGCACATGTCCCTGCGCTTGCACGTCCATGTGCGGGCAGCACAGCGCCCCCTGCTTGGGGAGCCGGCCCGGCCTGGGCGTGCTCAGCCCCGAGGGCAGCCCCTCGAGGGCGAGGGAGGGGGTGGGTGCTGACAGGCCCTGTCCGGGGACGGCTGGTGCACCCGGTCCCCACGGGGACCTCGATCTCCAGCCCACGACCTCGGGACCTCATGAGCCAGCAGGGAGTCACCTGGGTGAAGAGATGTTCACACCCGGAGAGGAGGAAGGAGTGAGCGCCAGGGCCACGGGCAGAGACTGAGGAGGGAGGGAGGGAGGGAGGGAGGGAGGGAGGGAGGGGGGCTGGGGACGGAACCCCAGACCAAGTGCTTAGGAAGAGGGGCCGACGGGCAGGACCCCCAGGAGGGCAGGGTCTGCAGACGCCAAGGAAGGACAGAGCGTCCCAGGGGTCAGCGTGTCTGGTGCCGCCAGGAGGGACAGACTGATGGACAGGCTGCCGGGTCTTGTGATAGAAAGGACTCCAACCTCGGCCGGCGTGGCTCAGTGGTTGAGCGTCGACCTAGGAACCAGGAGGTCAGGGTTCGATTCCCGGTCAGGGCACATGCCCGGGTTGCAGGCTCCATCCCCAGTGGGGGGCTTGCAGGAGGTAGCCGATCCATGGTTCTCTCTCATCATGGATGTTTCTCTCTCCCTCTCCCTTCCTCTCTGAAATCAATACAAATAATAAATATGACAAAAACTGTCATTTAAAAATTAATTAATTAAATTTTAAAAACTTCCTCCTGCCAGTCTCCAGAGCAAACCGGGCTCACCCTCCATTTGTTTTCTTCTTCCCACCCGGTGTGTAAGCCCCCGAGGGCCCCTCTGCTCCCTGAACACCCCCCTCACCTGAGGGCCGCCCGCAGGGGCGTCTGCTCCTGGGTCTGGAGCCTCCCGCAGCGCGGGCTGGGGAGGCTGAGGACTCGCACATTCCAGGAGGCCGCCTGCCTCCCCCTGCACAGCCCCTCCCCCTGCACGGCCCCCTCCCCCTGCACGGCCCCCTCCCCCTGCACGGCCCCTCCCCCTGCACGCCCCCCCCCCCTGCACGGCTGCCTTCGCCAGGAGCCAGGGGCAGGCCCCCGGCAGTGCGGGCCGCGGGGGCTCATTAGGCCTGGGAAACGTGACGACGCGGCAGCAGCCGCACAGACGGCAGCATGAATGATTTAAGCCGTGTTCGAAGTCCCGGGGTTAAAAATACCTCCTCTGGCTGTGAGACGCAGGACTGTGGTCGCGGCGACGTGGGGACAGGATTTCCATATTTTGTCAGGAGTGGGGGAGGCGGAGGAGAGGCAGGATGGAGAGAACAATGCCCATCCCCGAGGCGGGCTCTGGAGCGGGCCGGCACGCTGCCAACACGGGAGGGCACGGCCTTCCACGCCCGGGACACCTGTGCAGGATGCCACGGTCCTGAACGCGACACGGCTGACCTCGCCTGCCTCCCGAGGGGCTCCGTGTGACCCCAACCTCTGCCTGCGCTCACACCCCCTCACCCTGACCCTGAGAGCCCCAGACAACACAGTGGATCTGGTCCGCACGGTCCCTGGCCTGCCCTGGCCAGTGTGGCCCGGTGGGTTGGGCGTCGTCCGAGGCACCGGGAGGTGGGACCACGGGCACAGGCCCAGGTTCCGGGCTCTGTCCCTGGTAGGGGGCGTGCAGGAGGCAGCTGACGCTTCTCTCTCACATCTATGTTTCTCTCTCTCTCCCGCCCTCCCCTCTCCACTCTCTCTAGACAAATCAATAAACTATTCTTTTAAAAAAAAAAATGTCAACGTGCCGAGACAGAAACGCTGCCCCGGAGACCGGCAGGGACACTTAAACTTCAGCCGCTGATCGCCAACGATCGCTTCCTGCAGAAACATGCAGGCACACGAATCTCATTCGGCTGAGGACACGCCTAGAAATTCCTTTTACTCATCTTGCACAGTCTCTTCTTAAAAATATATATTTCTATTGATTTCAGAGAGGAAGGGAGAGGGGGAGAGAGAGAGAGAGAAACATCCGTGATGAGAGAGAAATCACGATCGGCTGCCTCCTGCACGCCCCGCACTGGGGACCAAGAGCCTGCACCCCGGGCCTGTGCCCTGACCGGGAATCGAACCCTGACCTCCTGATTCCTGGGTCCACACTCAACCACTGAGCCACGCCGGCCGGGCGTGCACATTCTTTTTGCACAAAATCCTGCGCGTGAGAGAGACTGCCGTGGCTGTCAAACATCCCCCAAAACAGACGCCCTCACACGCGCTCTCTGACTCATCCCAGAGGATTAAGGGCTTCTCAGAAGAAGTCTCCCCGTCGAGTCCGGGCAGCGATGCGCTTGGTGAGGCGTTTTCGCCACAAAAAAATAAAATTAGGAGATTAGCTAAGGCTGAATGTAACCCAGATTCCCCAGAGCCCAGTCCCAGGCAGTAGCTGGGGAGACCCGCCCTTAGACGGCTGTGAGGGCCCGCCCCTCCCCCCACACTCACCACGGGGAGCTCAGCTCTCCCCGCGTGACCAGAATCCCACTGGCCACACCCTTTAAACTTCAGGAGAAAGGAAATCCACCCAGAACCCGAAGCCACGCACGGTTTCCAGCACATTTCTCATCATCACGGATGTGAACACGGACGGAGCGTGTTGTATGAACGCCGACTTACGCACCCAAGACGGGGCAGCCGCGTATTGTCAACGCTGCCTTAAGAACAATGAGCCCTGACCGGTGTGGCCCAGTGGATAGAGCGTCGGCCTGCGGACTGAAGGGTCCCGGGTTCGATTCCGGTCAAGGGCATGTACCCTGGCTGCGGGCACATCCCCAGTGGGAGGTGTGCAGGAGGCAGCTGATGGATGTTTCTCTCTCATCGATATTTCTAACTCTATCCCTCTCCCTTCCTCTCTGTAAAAAAATCAATAAAATATAAAAAAGAAGAAAAAAAAGAACAATGAACCAAGATGAGTGCCACTTCGCTGTGGGCAAATGATGACCCCGGTGACCCACCCAGGGAACCAATCGGTGGGGAGAACACATGGTGTTTCCTGCTTCGTGGAAACCAGCAAGGCCCGGCCGGCCGGCGTGGCTCAGGGGTTGAGCGTCGGCCTGTGAACCAGGAGGTCAGGGTTCGGTTCCCGGTTGGGGCACATGCCCGGGTTGCGGGCTCCATCCCCAGTGTGGGGCGTGCAGGAGGCAGCCGATCCATGATTCTCTCTCATCATGGATGCTTCTCTCTCTCACACCCTCTCCCTTCCTCTCTGAAATCAATAAAATAAAATACAGTAAACAGAAAGAAAGTGGAAGCCTCGAACCCACCCCGCGACGCCTCAGCCGAGGCCCGCCTCCCGCTGGCTGGGTCTGGACGGGCGGAGTCAGGCCTGGAAATGTGGCCTCGCGTTTTCGGACGGACAATGCGTATCCCAGGATCACGGCACGAACTCGCTCCCCTACCGTACTCCCCTCCCCCCACCATAGTTCAAAAAGGCTAAAAACAAAACTACAGTTCAGCTTTTAAAACGTCTGTGTGTGTCCCTCTCACAATAACAGCGGGCTCAACGGGAGGGGCAGAGAGAAAACGTATTAATCCTGGCTCCCCCCCCCCCGCCCCCCGCCCCCGGGGCAAACAGCCTCATCAGGTATTTTCCTTCGGCCCCTGAAGACGGTGTGCGTGAGAGATCCCACCTGTCAGCGTTTCATTTGTTTCGGCACAAAAACCTCTGAGGCAGCGTTTTCATTGGAACTCAGAGGGGAGTTTTCTTAAAAAAACGCCCGTTACAGCCGGCTGCTGTCACACGTGGGTCCGCTAACAAGGCGTCCACGGACGAGCCTGCGACCCTCTGGGTTTCATGAAGGTGAGCGCTGCAAACTAGTCACGGCCACGTCTTTTTTTTTTTTCTTTTCTTTTTTACAATAGATCTGTATTGATTCCAGAGAGGAAGGGAGAGGGAGAGAGAGAGAGAAACATCCATGAGGAGAGAGAACCATGGGTCGGCTGCCTCCTGCACACCCCACACTGGGATGGAGCCCCCAACCCGGGCCTGTGCCCTGACCGGGAATCGAACCGTGACCTCCTGGTTCACAGGACGACGCTCAACCACTGAGCCACGCCGGCCGGGCTCCACGGCTCTTTATATAAAGATCAAAGTCGCCCTGGCCGGTTTGGCTCAGTGGACAGAGAGTCGGCCTGCGGTCTGAAGGGTCCCGGGTTCGATTCCGGTCAAGGGCATGTACCTTGGTTGCGGGCACATCCCCAGTAGGGGGTGTGCAGGAGGCAGCTGATGGATGTTTCTCTCTCATCGATGTTTCTAACTCTCTACCCCTCTCCCTTCCTCTCTGTAAAAAAAAAAAATCAATAAAATATATATTTTTAAAAAAGATCCAAGTCCTTCACCTGCTTCAAGGGTTCTTGGTTGGTTCCTGCTACATTCGAACCCAGGGCTCCCCGGTCTCCTCTCCCCGTCTCTGGGTTCCCACCATACTGGCCTGACTGGTCTTCTCCCCATCCCATCAAGCCACCGACGCCCACTGGCCCTGGGTCCGGGCCCGGCTGCTCCGTCCTCCCTTCTCCTGTTATCCTCACTCGTCCTTCGGATCTGAACTCACCCTGGGGAGATGGGGCCGTGCCCCGGCCCCGGCCCCGGGTGCGTCCGATGCCCTCGACGCTCTTGTACTTTCCTTCCCGCCACTCGGGACAGCTTAGAACGACGGGCTTGTGTCTCCGACGCGTGTCTGCCTCCCGCTCTAGACTCGGGAGCCAGGCAGTCAGCGAGCGTCTCTGCCTGGAGCGGCCCCCGCCGCTGCATTCCCGGGCTGCACGCGCTGCTTTGACATCTCTGCGGCTAGCTGGTAAGTCACTTCTCATTTTCACAGGAAAGAAGTTCAGCAGAAAGAGGCCGATCCGGGCAGATCATCATTCCTCTCGACGCTCATTGTGCATTTGTTTCAAAGGAAGCTCAGCCCTGACCGGTGTGGCTCAGTGGATGGAGCGTCGGCCTGCGGACTGAAGGGTCCCAGGTTCGATTCCGGTCAAGGGCATGTACCTCGGTTGCGGGCACATCCCCAGTAGGGGGCGTGCAGGAGGCGGCTGATCGATGTTTCTAACTCTCTATCCCTCTCCCTTCCTCTCTGTCAAAAATCAATAAAATATATTTTTTTAAATATATTTTTTTTTAAAAAAAAAAAAAGGAAGCTCAGCCCGACCAGCGTGGCTCAGTGGATAGAGCATCGGCCTATGAACCAGGAGGTCACAGTTCATTCCCGGTCAGGGGGCGTGCAGGAGGCAGCCGATCCATGATTCTCTCTCATCGTGGATGTTTCTCTCTCTCTCTCTCACTTCATCTCCTAAATCAATTTTAAAAATAGACTTTAAAAAGATATAAGAATACGCACTTATCTCGGAACATGGGGCCGGCCCAGCAGTGGCATGTGGGGAGTGAGCTGAACGAGGATTGTCTTCTGCTGGTTTGCGAAGCTCTGTCCAGACCGGGCCCCTGTCATCTGGATCGGTTTAGGGTAAAACTCAAGTTGGGGTTTTTTTTGGTGTTTTTTTTTTTTTTTTTTAAGAACAGATGGAAAGAGAACACAAAGGCGTGCAGTGTGCAAACACCAGCAGAATTTCAAACAGTCGTGGGCAAAGGAATGGAAAATAAACATACGTCTAGGAAGTCGCTACAACTGTGGGCCTAGAAAGACGGCTTCCCAACCGATACGCCGACGGTTCCCGGGGAGGGCGGGGTCTCTGCTGCCCCGGCTTCCGCCAACGCATCAGGCTGCGGGTCTGCCCGGGACGCCGAGAGCAGGGCCCTCGGCCAGCAAGAGGGGGGGCCTCGGTCCAGAGTGAGACTCGTGGGGGCCCTCCAGACAGACAGGTCACTAAAGGGGTACCGGCCGGCGTGGCTCAGTGACTGAGCATCGACCTATGAACCAGGAGGTCACGGTTCGATTCCCGGTCAGGGCATGTGCCTGGATTGCGGGCTCGATCCCCAGTAGGAGGCATGCAGGAGGCAGCCAGTCCATGATTCTCTCTCACCATGGATGCTTCCTCTCCCTTCCTCTCTGACATCAATTTTAAAAAAAAATTTTTTAAGGGACAGTGTCCTTGTGTTAAGGCAACCACAGGGCCCTCCCTGTCCCCGAACCAAGACTCCCAGCTCTTCCGTTTGTAATCACTGGCAAAGACCTGCAATGCGTTTCCCTAAACAAGCAGCAGTGAACGCAGATCTGTTCCGCCTCCGGACGCAGCATCAACCACCGGCAGGAGAGAAGTGCTGACGGGCGGGAAACGCGCTAACATCTGCCGGGGCGGCTGCCCGGCCTCGTCCTCGCTCCAGCTCCAGAAGGAATGCCTCCTGCCCGCACCCTCCGGAGGCGTGGCCAGCAGCCGGGCTAATTAAAAGCATCTATTCGTCTGATGCCGCTCGGCTTCTCCTGGGCACCTCGGAGCACCTGGGCACCCCACAGAGGGACCGCTCTGTAATTACTTCTCCGACACGGTGCCAGGCGGCTCTCTACTGCCCCCAGCAGGTGCCACGGAGCCTTCCCCAAAGCAGCCCCAGCTCATCAGAGCTGCTTCCTCTCATCCGAAGCAGAAGAGGTTTATTCGGGGAATATACTTAAAATACATACATACACACACACACACACACATATATATATATACACACACACACATATGTATATATACATATATATATGTATATGTACATACATATATATATATTAGTTCAGTATACTTTTTAAAAAATATTTCTTGATTTTTGTTTGTTTTTGTTTTTGTGTGTGTGTGTTTCGTTGTGGTTGTTAATCCTCACCCAAGGATATTTTTCCATTGATTTTTTTTTTTTTAGGGACAGTGGAAGAGAGAGAGAAAAACAGAGAGAAACACATCGATGGGTTGCCTCTTGCACGAGCCCTGACCAGGGCCCGGGCCAGGGAGGAGCCTGCAACCAAGGTATGTGCCCTTGACCGGAATGGAACCCAGGACCCTCTGGCCTGCAGGCTGACGCTCTATCCACTGAGCCAACCCGGCTAGGGCTAAATCTTTATTGTTGAAAGTATTGCTATCCTAGTAGGTCCTCTTTCCCCCCATTAAGTTCTGCCAGCCCACTCCCATCCCCCACCCCCACCCCCACCCACAGGCCCTCACCATCCCATTGTCTGTGTCCACGGGTTATGCACATATGCATACATGCATGCAAGTTCACTGGTTGATCTCTTCCCACCCACCTTAAATATATTTTTATTGATTTCAGAGAGGAAGAGAGACGGACAGAGAGAGAGAAACATCAATGATGAGAGAGTATCATCCGATCAGCTGCCTCCTGCACACCCCCTACTAGGGATCGAGCCCGCAACCACGGCATGTGCCCTTGGCCGGGAATCGAACCGTGACCTCCTGGTTCCTGGGTCAATGAATAACCACTGAGCCACGCCAGCTGGGCTATCGGGTGAATATGAAACAATTACTTTCCTTGAATCTGTCTCCAATCACACAGAAGGACGGTGTGACGGCTAACCCTACAGGTGGACGAGGAATGAGAGATGACAAAGCAGATTTAAATAAAAGATGCCTCATGAGCAGTCTTCTTAGCAAGACGGGTTTTCAGAGGCCACGCGCCCACGGGGGGACAGAGCCGCGGTTTGGAGGCGGGTCTCAGGTGGCGAAGGACGGGGGAGTGCGATTGTGCTGGCTACGTGGTTTTTATTCTGAATATCATAGGGAAGGTGACTGGTTGGCCCGCGTGGGTAAATGACACCTCGACCAGGAATTGATGCCCCTGGAGGCACAGAGGATGCGCAGACCTTGCCCTTCGCCAGGGCGCCCTCCAGTGGCCAAAGCCCCACATGACGCTCCTTCGTGACCCCTGTCTTAGAAACCCTATCATTACTGTAATTACTGATTCACTAGGCCCTTTCATCAAGGTTAGAAGAAGCCCAAGTTCCCCGGGCAAGAGCGTAAAGGTACGCTTGCTGCCCTTTTCTTCTTATTGCGACATCTTTTCTTTTTTTAAATATATTTTGATTGATTTCAGAGAGGCAGGGAGAGGGAGAGAGAGAGAGAAACATCAATGATGAGAATCACTGATCGGCTGCCTCCTGCACGCCCCACACTGGGGATGAAGGCTGCCACCCGGGCCTGTGCCCTGACCGGGAATGGAACCGTGACCTCCTGGTTCCTAGGTCGACGCTCAACCACTGAGCCACATGGGCCGCCCTCTCTGATTCTGAGTCTCCCTCACGGGCTCCCGATCTGGAGGGCTCTTTCCCTCCCCATCATGCCTCGGGGGCCGGGAACAGACACGACACGGGCGGCGGCATCCCTTTCTTCTCACGGAGACGAGAAGCAAGGGACTCATTACCCTACTTTCTTACAAAGAAACAGACGCACGGGTCCGGAGCCTGGCGCTGGAGAGAAGCCGTGCTCTGCCTCCTGACAGGTTTACGAGTCTGATTTACACAGAGGGGCCGGCTGAACACCGTGCCGTCTTATGAAAAGGAGCGGTTCCCGTGTACCTGACGGTGGCAGGAGACCACGCGTTCGTTAGCAGAGCGTTTCGTGAGCGCTGTCCATCAGGACGGAATGACCCGCCCGATAATTTGGGAGGGGACGTCGTTACCAACTCTGTCCGCGCCAGCTAAGGAAGACGTCTGTCGTGTGTTATCCCTCCTCGCACCAGGCACCAACTGCATCCTGGGAAAACCATGCGTCTGCCCTGGCCGGTGTTGCTCAGTGGATAGAGCGTCGGCCTGCGGACTGAAGGGTCCCGGGTTCGATTCCGGTCAAGGGCGCATGCCCGGGTTGCAGGCTCGATATCCAGTGTGGGGCGTGCAGGAGGCAGCCGATCCATGGTTCTCGCTCATCACGGATGTTTCTATCTCTCTTTCCCTCTCCCTTCCTCTCTGAAATCAATAAAAATATATTTAAAAAAAAACAAAACACAAAAACATGCGACTTCTGGAGGCAGGTACCACACTCGCTGTCACTGACTGGCTGTGAGGAGGGCAGGTTGAACCTACAGCAGCCTCCGGCCCACAAGGCTCCGTGCTTGAGTAATTCCCATTCCTTTCAATCTTCAATTCCTCCCATAGACCCTACAGGGTTGCTTTGTAAGTCAGAAATCAAATCACTATTTATAAAGCTTTTTGCCATCTTTAAAGTCGTATAACTGCTGTCAGCTGTAGTGTTTTTGAGCCAATGGATACGTTTTCAAGAATTTTTACTGCTCCTTAGTAACCCGTTAGTAGCTTGAAATCAGCCACAGGGCCGGGGCCAGAGAGCATTGACACAACAGGAATGGGCAGGCCCTACAAATCAGTGCTTTGGTTCTTTCCTGGAGAGCTGGTTCTTAACCACTCACCAGCTCACCACTGGTTCTAGTCAGTATCGTAAAGGTGCAGGACATTTCCTAGGCCGACAGGTGTGTGAATGAAAGGTCAAGGGAAAAGAACATATCGTGTGGCGATAGGTCTCAATCAGCTTCTTTTATTTTTAATGCTAGAGGCCCAGTGCACGAAATTCGTGCATGGGGGGGGGGGCGTCCCTCAGACCGGCCTGCACCCTCTCCAATACAGGACCTCTTGGGGGATTGGGCCTAAACCGGCATTCGGACATCCCTCTTGCAATCTGGGACCTCTGGCTCCTAATGACTTGCCTGCCTGCCGGCCTGATTGCCCCTAACCACCTCTGCCTGCCTGCCTGATTGCCCCTAACCACCTCTGCCTGCCTGCCTGATTGCCCCTAACCACCTCTGCCTGCCTGCCTGATTGCTCCTAACCACCTCTGCCTGCCGGCCTGATCACCTCCTAACTGCTCCCCCCTGCCGGCCTCGTGGCCCCCTAACTGCTCTCGCCTGCCAGCCTGATCGCCCCTAACTGCCTCTGCCTCAGCCCCCGGCCACCATGGCTTTGTCCAGAAGATGTCCGGTCTAATTAGCATATTACCTTTTATTAGTATAGATATTTTTATTGATTTCAGAGGGGAAGGGAGAGGGAGAGAGAGAGAGAGAAACATCAGTGATGAGAGAGAATCATCGATCGGCTGCCTCCTACATGCCCCGCACTGGGGATCAAGCCTGCAACCCAGGCATATGCCCTGGGCTAGAATTGAACCCGGGACCCTTCAGTCCACAGGCCGACAACTCTATCCACTGAGCCAAACCAGCCAGGGCTCCATCAGATTCTTAAAGAAGCACTGTGTTCAGACAGAATGGACGTAGCACAGCCCGTCCTTAGACCCATCCGAGCAAAAGATGAGAGAAGCACATTTGCTAACAACGTGACTGATATGAGAGCATGGAGATGGACATCCTGTGCGCGGAACTTGATTCTGAGTAACATCCAGCTGCCTAATGATTGAAGACCTAGTTTTGGGGACTGTGAAATGGATCCACTGAAGAAAAGGGAAGGGGGCCGTTCCCATTTGGACGCCATCGTCCACGAAATAACCTCGTGGTCGGCAACATAACTCCTGCTTAGAAAACAGGAAGTAGCCCTAACCAGTTTGGCTCCGTGGATAGAGCGTCGGCCTGCAGACTGAAGGGTCCCAGGTTCGATTCCGGTCAAGGGCATGTACCTTGGTTGCGGGCACATCCCCGGTGGGGGGTGTGCAGGAGGCAGCTGATCGATGTTTCTCTCTCATCGATGTTTCGGGCTCTCTATCCCTCTCTCTTCCTCTCTGTAAAAAATCAATAAAATATATTTAAAAAGAAAACAAACAAACAAAAAAAAACAACAGGAAGTGTAAGGAGTTCTGCTTTAGGGATAGGAGTACCATCTCAATTTCACTCCGAGCCCCACCACCTGCCCTCCAACACAGGTGGCTGACGTTTCTCACGCTGTGACTGCCAGGCCAGCGGCTGCTCTATGGAGAGAGAGCAAAAGGAGAAAAGGGGTTTCCAGTTCTGGAGGGAAGATGATGCGTCTGTTTGGACGAGAATTAAGCTTAATCGCTTGTCCCAGATGGGGAACGTCTTATCCAATATTGGGCCCCAAAGCCAAGCTCTCTGGCACAGTCCCTTGTCATTTCAGATGGGGGGGGGGGAGTGACAGAGGAGAAAAACGTCTATGTCATTACCATTTATTTCCCTCTCACCCGGAGAAAGCACGTCCCAGCCTCATTCTGCTCATCGTCCCTCACCGTCTGGCAAACAGCTTCGCTCCTGACTTCATCCCACATGGGAGCTGGCGGTTGTTTCGTTATGACTGAGCTGATGGGCTCATCGCAGCCCACGATGCTGCAGCCAGATGAGGCAGGGAGGAAGCCTGCCGTGGAAAACAGCTCTGGTCCGGCCGGCGTGGCTCCGTGGTGGAGCGTGGGCCTAGGAACCAGGAGGTCACGGTTCGACTCCCGGTCAGGGCACAGGCCCGGGTTGCAGGCTCCATTCCCAGCGTGGGGCGTGCAGGAGGCAGCCGATCCATGATTCTCTCTCATCGTGGATGTTTCTGTCTCTCTCTCCCTCTCCCTTCCTCACTGAAATCAATGGAACATTTTTTTTTAAACATATTTTATTGATTTTTTTACAGAGAGGAAGGGAGAGAGGGATAGAGAGTTAGAAACATCGATGAGAGAGAAACATCGATCAGCTGCCTCCTGCACACCCCTTACTGGGGATGTGCCCGCAACCAAGGTACATGCCCTTGACCGGAATCGAACCTGGGACCCTTCAGTCTGCAGGCCGACGCTCTATCCACTGAGCCAAACCGGTTTCGGCTCAATGGAACATTTTTAAAAGGAATTTACTCACATGTCTTATCGATCACAAGAAATCCAACTTGTAAAATGTGATGGCCATCTTTCTACGCTTCTGAGTGAATTTTAGAAACCGTTTAAAATATCCTAGCCCAGTGGTCGGCACACCGCGGCTCGCGAGCCACATGCGGCTCTTTGGCCCCTTGAGTGTGGCTCTTCCACAACATACCACGGCCTGGGCGAGTCTATGTTGAAGAAGGGGCGTTAGAAGAAGTTTAAGTTTAAAAAAATGTGGCTCTCCAAAGAAATTTCAATCGTTGTGCTGTTGATACTTGGCTCTGCTGACTAATGAGTTTGCCGACCACTGTTCTAGCCCTAACCGGTGTGGCTCAGTGGATAGAGCGTCGGCCTGCAGACTGAAGGGTCCCGGGTTCGATTCCGGTCAAGCGCATGTACCTTGGTTACGGGCTCATCCCCAGTAGGAGGTGTGCAGGAGGCAGCTGATCGATGTTTCTCTCTCATCGATGTTTCTAACTCTCTATCCCTCTCCCTTCCTCTCTGTTAAAAAATCAATAAAATATATTTTTAAAAAATAAAATAAAATATTCCATAATGCAGGGCTTGGAAGAATTCCGATGGATTTTTTAAAAATTGAGTCCAGTTCTGGAAGGTTTTGCAGAATTCCCCTCCCCGGGCTCACTGTGCCCTCTTCCACACTGTCAGCGTTTCCAGTGATTAATTTTGTAAGAAACGGCTTGTTTTCCTCGCGGGCATGGCCGTGAGCGATGGCTTCCTGCCACTTCGAAGTGTACTTCCTCTTCTTTGAAGCCGCCATATGTTTCGCAACCCAAGAGAGCGCTGCTCACCCGAGACATCCTCGTGGGTGGTGCGTTTGATTTTTGAGGTTTTCGTGGCTCTTGGGAAGGAGCGAGGGCCCCGGGATAAACGCTTTCTTGCCCTGGCTGCTCGCTGCCCTGGTGGGGCCCACGGTGTGCTCTGTACTTGGGGATGAGTCACCTGTCTCATCCTGTCTCATCCACTTATTCTCTCCCCAGATTTTTATATAATGGGGGGGGGGGGGGTTGGTCCCTGGAGGGAGGGCAGTTCTAAGCCAAGACACAACAATTTGACGTTTTTATTTTTTATATATACACATATATATGTTTTTAATATTTTTTAATTGATTTTAGAGAGGAAGGGAGAGGGAGAGGGAGGTAGAAACATCCCTGATGAGAGAGCATCATAGATCGGCTGCTTCCTGCACGCCCCTCTACTGGGGCTCGAGCCCACAACCTGGGCCTGTGCCCTTGACCGGAATCGAACCCGAAACCCTTCATTCTGCAGGCCAACGCTCTATCCACTGAGCCAAACCAGCTAGGGCTACATATATTTTTTTTAAATTGATTTCAGAGAGGGAGGAAGAGGGCGAGAGAGATAGAAACATCCATGACAAGAGAGAATCATGCATCGGCTGCCTCCTGCACGCCCCACACTGGGAATCAAGCCACAACCCGGGCATGTGCCCTTGATCAGAATCGAACCCGGGACCCTTCAGTCCGCAGGCTCTGTCCACTGTACCAAACGGGCTAGGGCCAATGTGACGTTTACAGCGCGGCGGAAACCATCAAGAGGTGCCTCAAGATCTACAGACTTGACATCATTAAAAATTCATGCTCCAGACATGCTCGTATTCCACATGCTCACATCGAATGTCATTTTATTTCTCTTCTGACATTATACCTTCCAAAGTCTGGACAACCCATTAACGATGGACTGCGTTCTTTGCTTTCAGACTTAGTTGTAACCAAACCTTTCTACTGTTTTCATTTGCCAAAATAAGGTTAAACTTTTGGTTATTTTAGCCCATTTTTTCATATATATATATATATATATATATATATATATATATATATATATATATATTTTATTGATTTCAGAGAGGGAGGGAGAGAGAGAAACATCCATGATGAGAGAGAATCATGGATCGGCTGCCCCCTGCACACCCCCTACTGGGGATGTGCCCGCAACCAAGGTACATGCCCTTGACCGGAATCGAACCTGGGACCCTTGAGTCCACAGGCCGACGCTCTAGCCACTGAGCCAAACCAGTCAGGGCAGATTTTGCTTTTCATTCCATTTCACAGCACCTGCAATTGCTCAGATGTCAAGTGAGTCCTCCTGAAGTGCTAAGGACGCTGGTCGGGACTAAAGCACCCCCTTCGACCCCTCTTCACCGGCGGGTATCACCCACCGCGGCGGGAGCCAACGGACTCAGCCACGATTTCTGTCTCCCTGTGCCCACGGGCGCTTTGGCATATTCACTCCCTTCCCATCACACCGTTCTGTCTGCTCACACCCCAATCTGAATATCCGCTCCGGACGACGCAAGCATGTTCCATGAAAGACCATCAAACGTATCACCGCTCTCCCTGAAAACTGGAAAAGGAATTTTTTTAATGTTTTAAAAAAGATGATCCAAGCCCGGCCGGCCGTGGCTCAGTGGTTGAGCGTCGACCTGTGGACCAGGAAGTCACGGCTGGTTCGATTCCCGGTCAGGGCACGTGCCCGGGTTGTGGGCTCCATCCCCAGTGTGGGGCGTGCAGGAGGCAGCTGATCCATGATTCTCTCTCATCATGGATGCTTTCTCTCTCTCTCTCTCCCTCTCCCTTCCTCTCTGAAATCAGTAAAAATATATTTCTTAAAAAGGAAGAAGGTCCAAGGTGTGGGTCTGTAATGAAAAATAAAGGACTACCTGGCCCTGGTAAACAAACAAATATTTCTGATACATGTCTAAAGCCACCACGCTGGACCCCGCAATGAAACGAAGGAAGCGTGTGAACAGAGCTTTGACCTCAGTGGACTTACAATCTAGCCACAGGCGCCCGACACGGGTATTGTCGGCACCCAGGAAGCAAGTTCGGCGGTGAGGAGTCACGGCAGGTACCCTTCGCCACACCAAGACGGCCTCCTGTGCACCTGAGTCACACCCCCAATTCCCGAGGCTGCAGAACCCCTGGCGGGACTGGGACGCTGTGCGGCTGCGCCCGTCGTCAAGGTCAGAACGCCATGTGTCGAAGGCCGCAGGTGAACCAAACAGAAGAGTCCGGGGCCCTGATCGCCTGGAGCTGCTGATCCAGCCCTGACCGGCCTTTTTCTCCTGAGCCCGCGTTCTGCAACCCTTGCTGGAAGTCAAGGTCGGATTTTCTTATTTGTTGGTTGTTGTTTTTTTAAATACACTGAGTGTCCAGATGATGAGGATCTCTGAACACATAATCATCTGGCCACTCAGTGTATATCCTATAGAATAAAAGGCTAATATGCAAATTGTCCCCTCGACCAGAAGTTCGACCAGCAGGCAGGCCAGCCAACTGCCCATGTCCCCTCCCCCTGGGCTGGCTGGCCGGACCCCACCCATGCACGAATTCATGCACCAGGCCTCTAATTAATATATATAGATATATACACACACACACACACACACACACACACACACACACTCTGAGTGGCCAGATTATTATGATCTCTGAATGCATAATAATCTGGCCACTCAGTATATATTTCTATTGATTTCAGAGAGGAAGGGAAAGGGAGAGAGAGAGAGAGAAGCATCCATGATGAGAGAGAATCATGGACCGGCTGCCTCCTGCACGCCCCACACTGGGGATCGAGCCCACAACCCGGGCATGTGCCCTTGACCGGGAATCAAACCGTGACCTCCTGGTTCACAGGTCGACGCTCAACCACTGAGCCACACCATCAGGGCTCAAGATCTGCTGCTTTCAAGCACACGGCACAGAGCTCATTGCTTGAGCAGTCTTCCTTTGAAGTGTTTTACCGGAGATAAAAGCGTCCGCGTGTGGCACACACGTGCCTGTGCACGCATTCCTTTGGGTTTTGCTCTGCATTCAAACCTGAGCAGTGAGCTCCCTCTGACTTTTCAGCTCTCAAAACCCAGCAGGTGACAACAAGCGTGTGCGCTGCGGCCCAGTTTCACTGCATTTCAGCAGATAAAAGCTTTCACTGACGAAGGAATTCGTTAGTCGTTTGTTTTTTTTGTCCCCCACACTCTCCCCGGCCCAAGCGTGTTCATTTGGTTCACGCACAGCCAAGTCACCTCCGACGGGTTACAAATCCGCTCCGGGCCACCACGTGGGGAAAGGGTAGAGCTGATCCAGCAAAATCCAAGCACCAGACCCAGACGCCTTCGCCACGGTAATGAGCCGTCTGCGATGTAGCATCTGCCCCGGGAACAATCTCCCGTCCCATTTGTTGATGTTTTATTCATCACTCTCAGCGTCCTCCGTGAAGTGACAGTGATGACATTCAGCAAGTCCTGCACGGCTCCTTTTTAAAGAGATACGACGGGCTCTCCAGAGCTCAGCTGCTCAACGGGAACGCTGCTGCCCTGAATCGGTCCGAATTGGCTCACATCTCCTTTATTCTTAGACTAGAGGCCCGGCGCACGAAATTCGTGCACAAGTCGGGTCCCTAGGCCTGGCCGGCGATCAGGGCCGATTGGGGCCTTCTGGCTGCCGGCTGGGGCCTCCCTTAGTTCCACGCCGCCCCCTGGTGGTCAGCACACATCATAGTGAGCAATTAAACTCCCTGTCTCCGGGTCAAACAGCCGAAGGGATTTTGCATATTAGCCATATATATATATATATACTAGTGGCCCGGTGCACGAAATTCGTGCATGGGGGGAGGGGTGTCCCTCAGCCCAGCCTGCACCCTCTCCAATCTGGGACCCCTCGGGGGATGTCCGACTGCCGATTAGGCCCGATTCAACCAGCAGTCGGACATCCTCTTGCAATCTGAGACTGCTGGCTCCTAACTGCTCACCTGCTGCCTGCCTGATCGCCCCTAACCACTCTGCCTGCTGGCCTGCTCATCCCCAACTGCCACACCCACCAGCCTGATCACCCCCAACAGCCTCCCACTGCCAGCCTGCTTGCCTCCAACTGGCCCCCCTGCTGGCCTGATCGTCCTCAACTGCCCTCCCCTGCTGGCCTGATCACCCCTAACTGCCTCTGCCTCGGCCCCACCACCATGGCTTTGTCCAGAAGGACATCTGGAAGGTCTCCCGGTCTAATTTGCATACAACCCTTTTATTAGTATAGATATACATATATATATATATATATATATATATAGATAGATATAGATATAGATATAGATATATAGATATATAGATATATAGATAGATAGATAGATAGATAGATAGACAGACACACACACTAGAGGCCCAGTGCACGAAATTTGTGCACTCGGGGGAGGGGGGGGCGGGTCCCTCAGCCTGGCCTGCATCCTTTCACAGTCTGGGACCCCTCAGGGGATGTCCACCTGCCAGCTTCGGCCCGCTCCCCGGGGGATCAGGCCTAAGCTGTCAGTCAGACATCCTCAGCGCTGCCAAGGAGGCAGGCACCACCGCTGCACACACAGCCATCAGCCCAGCTTGTGGCTGAGGGGAGCTCCCCCTGTGGGAGCGCACTGACCACCAGGGGGCAGTTCCTGCGTTGAGCATCTGCCCCCTGGTGGTCAGTGCGCGTCATAGCGACCGGTTGTTCTCGGTCATTCAAGCTGTTAGGGTCCATTTGCATATTACCCTTTGATTACATAGGATAGAGATGCATAGTGCATTCCCCACGTTGTACCCAAACCTGTGTGGGGATCATAGGAGAGATTTCATCGTTTTCATTGTTTATCCGATTTTAAAAAGTCCATAGCAGAAATTCAGGTTGAGGTACAACAGTGCTCGTTCCCATGGTAACGTGAGCCACGCTGTTCCTCGGGACCAGACGTTATACACCAAGGCTCCAATGGACAGGCTCTCGTGGCACATTTGACAAAAACAAGGCTTGGGGAAAAGTGAAAAAGAAAAAGCAGCTCTGAGTGGAGCCAACTTAGGGGTGTCCGTCACTAAAAAGACACGGTAACGCCCGGCCGGCGTGGCTCAGTGGTTGAGCATCGACCTATGAGCCAGGAGGTCACGGTTCGATTCCCGGTCGGGGCACGTGCCCGGGTTGCGGGCTCGATCCCCAGTAGGGGGCGTGCAGGAGGCAGCTGATCCAGGATTCTCTCTCATCATGGATGTTTCTATCTCTCTCTCCCTGTCCCTTCCTCTCTGAAATCAATAAAAACATATACATTTTTAAAAGGCACGGTAACAGTTACCACCCTTACTCTGTGAAAAGACCTCTGTCGACACAATTTAGGAAGCCTTTAAAACCAAATTTAGCCGAAACCGGTTTGGCTCAGTGGATAAAGCGTCGGTCTGCGGACTGGAAGGTCCCAGGTTCGATTCCGGTCAAGGGCATGTACCTTGGTTGCGGGCACATCTCCCGGTGGGGGGTGTGCAGGAGGCAGCTGATCGATGTTTCTCTCTCATCGATGTTTCTGACTCTCTATCCCTCTCCCTTCCTCTCTGTGAGAAATCAATAAAAATATATATATATATATTAAAACCAAATTTACTCCTAGTAAAATGGCACGCCTAGTTTCTGCTGGCCGATTTCAAATGCAGCTACGCAATACCCCCAGCCTTTTCTTCTTTCGAAATAAGCGCACTTGGTAAATATAGTCACTCTTAGTACGTGTGTCTTTCGTTTTCCTAGGAAACAACATGTATGTAGGGACCATGACAGGCTATGTGTGACCTCTGCCCTCCAGACACCTGGAGTTTCTCGGGAAAATGCATGGGCACACCCATAAACACACACACTTACACACACACACACACACGCACACACACACCCTTCGTATGTCACCTCAGTGAATCCGCACCATTGATCAGCCTACGAGATGGAAATTATTCTTCTCCTTTCACTGGTAAAGAAACAGGCTCCAGCATCGCACAGATTTTAAATCTGAATTTGCTTCTTAGGATTCTATGCTGCGTGTTGAAAACGGAATCGCCGTAAATGCTTTCCCTTTTTTTTTTTTTTCCTTTAAGAAGTAAGATTTTTTACTTTATCCATTTGGACTGAACTGGAGTCCTCTGAGACTATCCCTCGGGGAGCCAACCTCAGGGTGACCTTGGCCACGCTTCACGAGGGGCCTGGGAAAGGAACACAGAACGCTAACTCCTCCGGCCGGGGGCCGCTCTGGCCCCAGCCGCTCTGGCCTCGCCTATGCCGCTCCTGGGGGAAAAGCTCTCAGAAAAGCTCACGCACAGAAGAGCCCCCTCCCGGCCTGTTCCCGGGGCTCTTGGAACCAGCCAGCGTTCATCCGCGATCGTCAAGCCAGGAGACAGAGCCAGGGACCCAAAGGAAGACAGCCGTCCAACAGGGCAGGTTCTCAAGCCGGCGCCAAGGGACCGCCTGCTCTCCAGCACCAGGAGGCCGTGAGCGAGTCCGGGGAGAGGAGGGGGAGCGACAGAAACAGGAAGGATCGCCTGGGGTCGCAGGACAAAAGCTGCCAAGTCCTTCTTCCCCGTTCGTTCGCCAAGGCTCCTGGCCAACCCTCCTCCCGGGGCGGCGGTGTGTGCGTGTGACCCAGGCTCTGCGCTTCGGGGACCTCCACGCGGAGCCCCGCCCGACCCGCCTGGCCACACAACACCATCGATCTCATGAATATTCCAGCAGCGACCGCGGAGGTGGCTTACCATGGGCGGCCCTCCTGCGGTCCAGCTCCCTCTGCAGCCGGCCGTGATCCGCCTTCACGCCCCCCAGCGCGGCGACGTTCCTGGCACTTAGCGCCGCCAGCCGGGCCAGGAGTCCCTCCAGCCCGTCCCTCTCCGAGGTCAGCGCGCCGATCTCCTCTGCCAGCTCCTTGGCCGTGGAGAAGTGGTTTCCTGCAGCACAGCGTGGAGAGAGGAAGGAGGGGACGTCAGCTTCACGACACCCCCACGCGTGAAGGATTTATTGTTTTTTAATATTTTTTTTATTGATGTCAGAGAGGAAGGGAGAGGGAGAGAGAAACATCCACGATGAGAGAGAATCATCGATCGGCTGCCTCCTGCACGCCCCCCACTGGGGATCGAGCCTGCAACCTGGGCATGTGCCCTTGACCGGGAATCGAATCGTGACCTCCTGGTTCATAGGTCGACGCTCAAACATGGAGCCACACCGGCCGGGCTGGACCAGGTTTTCAAGCAACAGATGGAACAGTAGGGGCGGCACCAATTGGGCCCCCAACTGAGCCACCAGGCAAACATGCCCCAGCGTGCATCGCCTCCTGGGAACGGTTCAGAGAGAAAAGACGTCTACACACACGTGGGAAGAGCTCACGCAGACACGGGGGCCTGGACAGAGGGGTCGCTGGGAGCTCGGTCCCAGTCCCATCTGCAACTCGGCGCGAACCCCTGAGCCCAGGGCCCTCGATCAGACGTGGACGATCAGGGACTAAACCCCGGGCCCCGCCCGCAGCCTGGGGAACGCGGCTGGGAAACGCACCGTGGGAGCCGTGCAAGCGTTGCACACGCAGAAGGAACCCAGTTCCCAGAAAGGCGGTTCACAGCGGAGCGCGAGCCATCGGAACGCCGCGCCGCCCTCGGCTGATGTTTCACACGCGTCCTGGCCTCTGTCCCCAGCCCGAGGCCACGCTCCCTGATTGCGGGAACCGGCCCGGAGCCCCGTGATCAGAGCGGTACAGACGCTGACTCCTGAAGGGAGGCCCATCAGGGACCTGGTGACCCCAATTTCCGGGACTCTAATGGGCCAGCGCCTCCTCGCCACCTGAGGGTTGGCGCGGAGGTGGATGTCCCGCCTTCGCCATCACGCTACACAGCAGCCGGGGGAGCAGGCGCACTTGGGCATTCATGTTGGGTTGGGTTTTTTTTAATATATATCTATATTTTATTGATTTCAGAGAGGAAGGGAGAGGGAGAAACACCAATGATGAGAGAGAATCATGGATCGGCTGCCTCCCGCACACCCCCCCACTGGGGATCGAGCCTGCAACCCGGGCATGTGCCCTTGGCCGGAATCGAACCCGGGACCCTTCAGTCTGCAGGCCGACGCTCTACGCACTGAGCCACACCAGCCAGGGCTCACGTTGGTGTTTTTTTAAAGCCCCTGTCAAGACAGTCTATTCTACAAATAAAATTAAAGATCTCTAGGCATATGCTAAAGCCGAAACTGATTTTAGCCATTCTGTTCTGTCTCCCTTTATCCGCCAACGGGTCTGAGTTTAAATATTTACCACCACCACCCTACACAGATTCTTGCCTGGCCGGCGTGGCTCAGTGGTTGAGCTTCGACCTATGAACCAGGAGGTCACAGCTCGATTCCCCGTCAGGGCATATGCCCTGGTTGCGGACTCGATCCCCAGTAGGGGGTGTGCAGGAGGCAGCCGATCCACGATTCTCATCAATGACATTTCTATCTGAAATCGATACAAATATATTTTTAAAATCCTATATAATAAAGAGGTAATATGCACAATGACCATCATGCCCTCACACTAGATGGCCACCCCCATGTGATCACAAGATGGCTGGCAGGGGAGGGCAGTTAGGGGCAACCAGGCCGGCAGGGGAGGGCAGTTGGGGGCAACTGGGCCGGCAGGGGAGCAGTTAGGCATCAATCAGGCTGGCAGAGGAGTGGTTAGGGGGTGATCAGGCTGGCAGGCAGGCGAGCATTTTTGGGAGCCAGCAGTCCCAGATTGTGGGAGAGATGTCCGACTGCCGGTTTAGGTCCGATCTAAATGGGCAGTCAGACATCCCCCGAGGGATCCCAGATTAGAGAGGGTGCAGGCTGGGCTGAGGGACACCCCCTCTTCCCCCCAGTGCATGAATTTCATGCACTGAGCCTCTAGTAAATAAATAAAAGAGGTGAGTTCCCAGCCTGATTATTCAGGCCACACAGATTTCCTCAGCTGATCGAAGAACTAAACAGAAAACCCCCAGGCCCCAAGGGCAAGACACCATCCCAAGCATTTCTCCTGGGATTCCAACAAGAGAGTCCTCCCACGGCAGAGAGGGCTGGTCCTGCTGCCTGAAGGACATACCTCCTCCCTTGGGCTTCACAGAGACACGTCCACCCGTGTGCCCGGGAAGGACGCAGTGATGGAGGAAGGCAAGGCCCCAGCTCGCAGCGAGGCTGTGCCCACTCTCCTTGTCTCGCTCTCGGCCACGGGGGCCATCATTCCCAGGAAATGGCGCGTGACGCGGTGAGGAGCTCAGCCCCACGCTCCCCCTTCACGTCCTCCTGCTTGTAAGTAATCCGAGTGGCTGCGCCGGGAGCCAAATGGCTCGTTAGCTGCCAACGGCACTTGTTTAATGATGTGAATTCAGAAGCTGCCAGTGAGTATCTCCCTTCCTAAAGCCATAGCAAGCCCAGACCTGTGACGACTGTACCTTCTGTCAAATGTTTACGGAAGCTGATGAGGATCCAGACGTCACACCTGGACGCCAGCCCAGTAACTGAGTGAACTTAACCAAGGGGTACCCCCGGGCCTCCACGCCCCTCCCCCACATCTGTTCCCCGAGGTCCCAACCTGTATCTCTCCCACCGACGTCATATAGCTGTTGTGAAATGAAATAAAACAATACGGTGGAATGTGTAAAGGACAGAGTCAGAAACCTGTGTTTTCAACCTACTAATGAATGGAGTAGTTTATCCCTTCATAACTACCAGATTGTGGGGAACGGGCTGTAAGCTGACACGGTCCTTGCACCTGTAGGGGCTAGCAAGGCTGGCACCTACCCGCACAGATTTCCCAGGCCTGTTTGGGTGGCAACTAATCAGTATAACGAGAGCAGCCCCTGCCTACAGAGCTTTCCCAGGGTTTGTTTATATGACTGCTATCAGTAGGATAAGAGCTACTTTCATGGCTTACCAAGAAATATGTATCCAACTAGTGAGATTTATTGTAACAAGAGACCTGTCCTTCAACTTATCCCTCCAGTAGTGATTTTAGAGAAACAAAGTATGTTTTCCTTGTGAGTGATTCCCTGCTTAGTGTCTTATGTATAAAAAGCACTGTATTACTAAAAAAAGTTGCCAGAGCTTCTCGAGAGTTCTGGACCTCCCGACCCCGCTGTTGTTTCTCTTGCTTTTATTTCTCTTATTCTTTCTATTTCTCAATTCCCACCTCCCTACCTCAGCCCGGTTCAATCGTCAGGCTGGACCTGACAATTGGCGCCTGAACAGGTCACTGAGGACTTGGGACATAGAAGGTGAGGAACTCCTCCGGAAAAAAGAGTGCACTCGTAAAGGTAAGGGAGGAGCATCTTTTTGAGAATCGGGAGTAAAATGGGGCAGTTAGAATCTAGAGACAATGCCCTTTATGGGCAAATGTTAAAGTCTATGCTCAACAGTAAAGGAACTAAAGTTACTGACAAGCAAGTAGAAAATTTTTTAAAATTCATTCAAGAAGTCTGCCCTTGGTTTCCTGAGGAAGGAACCGTTAACTTACAAACGTGGCAGAAAGTTGGAGAACAAATGCGCAATCATTATAAAGCCTTTGGGCCAAATAAGACCCCGATTGATGCATTTTCTTTATGGAGTTCAATATGGGACTGTTTAGATCCCAGGTATGATCATAATCAACCATCTCTTAAGCCAGGAAAAAAGGAGAAGCAGTGTACTGGCACAAAAAAGGGGTCTGAAAAAGACAGCATATTAAAAAAGAGTAATGTAAATTTTAAAGACAAATTAAATCCTCAAAATGAGGAGGATTTTGAGGAAGCTACTGCTCTTTGTCATAATGATGATACAGGTGTTGTTCAGGCAAAAGAGGAGGAAGATTATTTTTCTGCTGGAACTGAAGAGGGTAGTGATATGGAAGATATATTAGAACAATTTTTAGAAGGATTAAAGCGTCTTGGCAAGAAAAAGAGAAGCCGCGGGGGCTGTTCCCGCCGCTCTCCGCTGCCCTGTGCAGCACCAGTTCCACTCTCCCCTCTCCAGATGGCTTTGCAGGAGGCACGAAAAGCTGGTGAGGATTTGGGCATTCACGCCTTCCCCGTTATGGAACGGGTGAACCCTAACTCGGGACAGCGTGAGCGTACTTATGACCCACTTCCTTTTAAAACCCTGAAGGAGTTAAAAACAGCCTGTGCTCAGTATGGGCCCACTTCTCCTTATACTTTAACTATCTTGGAAACTATAGCCTCAGAGGCTCTCCCACCTAATGATTGGAGAGCTATTGCCAAAGCCTGTTTATCAGGAGGAGATTATCTCTTGTGGAAATCAGAATATGATGAAAAGGCTAAGGAGCAAGCTGCTCGTAATCGAGCTACACAAGTTAATATTTCTTATGAAATGCTGGTAGGAGAAGGAGACTATGCTGATACCCATAATCAAATTCAATACCCCCTGGAAGCTTATGGACAAATTAATGGGGCTGGGATCAAAGCCTGGAAAAAGCTTCCCACCTCTGGTCAGAAAACAGAGGAACTCTCAAAGATTATTCAAGGGCCAGATGAAAAGTATCAGGATTTTGTCTCTCGGCTCTTACAGGCTGTTGGCCGAGTAGTGGTGGATGGAGAGGCTGGCATGTTAATAGTCAAGCAGTTGGCGTATGAAAATGCTAACGCTGCCTGTCAAGCTGCATTGCGGCCCTATCAAAGAAAGGGGACTCTCTCAGATTATATCCGCATTTGTGCAGATATTGGTCCCTCGTATATACAAGGAGTTGCCATCGCGGCCGCATTAAAGGGAACCACCATTGAGGGAGTTCTTCAGCAACAGTTCAGCACAGGGAGAGGTCAGACATACAAGTGTTTCACTTGTGGAGGAGCAGGACACATGGCAAAGCAGTGTCCCTCCAATAAAGGAGTTAATAAAAGAAATGGCAGAGGTCCCAAACAACCTGGACTGTGCCCTAAATGTAAAAGAGGAAAACATTGGGCAAATGAGTGTAGATTTAGGGCAGATGCCCATGGAAATTTCTTGTCTCAGCAGCAGTCGGGAAACTCCGGAAGGGGGCCAGCCCAGCCCCGACAAATAATGGGGGCACTATCTGTTTACCCTCCTGTCCCTGTGCCGCCTCAAGGCCAGCTGGCTGCACAGCACCCAGCCTGCCCCCGGGAGCAAAACGGATACAGGAGTTATTCCGAGCAACCCCTGGAAGTGCCGGGTTGGACCTTGGACCCATAAATCGATATGTATTAACTCCAGAATTGGGACCACAGGCCATCCCCACAGGGGTATATGGACCTACTCCTAAAGGGATGTTTAGCCTTTTACTAGGTAGAAGCAGTTTAACTATAAAAGGATTACACCAGGAGTGTCAGGAGAGGGCAGGGCTATCTGCTCTCCCGCAATAAGATTACTTACAATAAGATTACTTAAAGTTACATTTAAGAATTATAAAAGAACTTAAAGGGAAATGCGAATCTTGGCTAAATTAGGTATAAGTTGTTACTTCAGAAAGCATAAAAGAAAGAAAAAATTTGAGATCTGTCTTTCTTTTAAGCATAAACAGAAATTTGGCCAGATCCATTATTAATATTTCCCCTGAAGTAAGCAGGATATGGGGGAAGGAAGAGACACGTGACGATCCAATATAGATGCCCACTCTCCCAGTATACAAATTTAAAGTTTCCTTTCTCGCCATGAAAAAGCCTTAAAAATTTAGAAATGTATCTGGAATTTCTATGCTAGTGGGGAGAGAACTTAGCTGTAAGACAGAATGCGCGCATAGTCTGATTTCAGACATTTAGATTGTCTTCAGCTAGAATCTCTCTGCAAAAGCTATAGAAAATTAAAAACCCAGAACTGGTTATTTTTCCTAAGAGAAATGGTGAAAAAGTCTTCTTAAAAGAAATTCAAGCTAATTCCAGCAACAAGATTCGCATTTCCATAATAAAGAGCTGTTTTTAAAATACTAATAAAGTGTGTTAAAAGGTTGACTTTTAAAGCCTTCAAGAATATAAGTAAATTTATCTCTGTCATAGAATTTATTCAAAATAAATGCTTTAAAATAATAAGAATTCGATTTGAATCTCAGAAATTATTAAAATATAAATAATATATTAATTATAAAGATCTAAGTAGCCCAGATAACTAACTACACCTTTGTTAATGGAGGAAGGGATAGATGCCCTTCCCCCAGCAGAGTTACTAGCAAATAAAAAGTAAAATTTAAATTTACCTCATAAGAAAAATCTAGAGGACAGAATTAAAGCCATTAATTGATTATATCTTGTATTTCTCTTAGAAATATAAAAGTATCATCAATCTAAGAACTACTAAAAATATTTAATTTACAAGCTCTAAAAGTTCAAAGTACAGATTAAATTAGGAGAAATTATAAATATAGTAATTGTATTACCTAATATATAAAAATATGTTTTTGAGAAAATAAAATGTAATGTTTTTTGTAATAATTAAGAATTCAAATATATTAGTTATTGGTCTGATTTTAAAAGAGGATTAATTCTATAATCCAGTTTAAATATAATTGATATTCTTTAAGATAATTTAGGTATATAATTTTTAAAGCATATATATAAATGTTTAATCTTTCCAAGTTATTTCAAGACTGAGAGTGACTTTTGAGCATCTCATAGGGCCCCGATATGTTCAAAAGTCTGTTCTCTCTTAAAAGAAATTTTTTTTTATTTAATTAAGCCAATTGATACTTGAAGTCACATAGAAAGCTTTATCAAATATAAATTAATATATTTTACTTATACATATATATTAAATATTATAAAAATTTTCGCCTGTAAGAAGGGCAAAAACAATATATTTCTTAAATATAGCCATACTTTTAGATCAGACCAATAAAGTATTAAACCTATATGTTTTACTAAATAAGTTTCTTTACTTTTTAAATAAAGAAACTTATTTATATATTAGCTTATTAAATTATAATCAAGGGTTTCAGCTTAAAGAAAAGCCAATGTCTTTATAAGCAATTTAATTAAGTATTCTATGAAAGTTACTAAGAACTTGTCTATAGAAAAAGAAATTAACAGCCAGTTTAAAATTAAATTACCATACCTAGAACAAAGTATATCCTTACATAATATTATTCTACAATGTCATTATAATTTTTTAATATTTTACAACAGCATATTATACATTTATCCCAAACAAATTTACAAACTAATTTTTTGAATGTTTGGCAGTAATTTAAAAAGACATAAAAGGATTTAATCCCTTCCACTATGTGGAGGGCCCCCTGGGAAGGCACCTGAGCATTCTATATTGGCCCTTCTTGCTCTTTTTACCAAGAGGGACCCTCTTCTCACAATACAATTACCCGAAGCTGTTGCCTAAGCTATCTGTTTATACTGAGGTTGAAGCCTCATAGTGGCTGGTACCACAGATCTGTCTCTTGCCCAATGGCGTGAGCTGGGCCCTCTCTAGAGAAGAAACCTGGGTTCCCCAAGATATATGATCAATGCCGGGGCCCCGCCAGCAGGCGAGGGGAATCCCAAGGCAGGTGCTGGGCATGGAGGCCACAGGGGCATAAGCTACCAAGGAGACAGAACTGAACCTCACATCACCCTGCTTGGCCCCGGAGGATGGCTGGTTAGTCAAAGACGGGTAAGATTCCTCAGGGGAGGAACAACCTAAGACAGGCACAGTCACAGAGGGGCCATCAGGAGAGAACTTGGGGGTCAACAGAGGTGGGGCACAGAACCTCACCCCCCCAACATTACAGGGGCCTGAACTCTAGCCCCTTCTGAGGGAGGTCTCCTGCCCCATGGCTGCTTCGTGCTTCCCACGCCCAGCCCAGATTGGGACCCAGGTAACAGACAGAGAATTGGCCTAGCTCAGATCGGGACCCAGATAACAGAGACATGGCTAACAGCAGCTGCCCTATATCTAAATCCAGCCTAACACCAGGAATGCTCAGGACTTTCTCAGGGATACAAATAATCCTTTCCATTAATATTTACAGGGTAAACTAAGATTGTTATTAAAATATTAAATTTAAAAGTAAATTAATAGTCAGCTTTACTATAAAAGTACTTATAATATAGCTAACTAGTCACCTATAGGCTCAACCTTCAAACTACAGCAGAAAACACAGAGCAAAAAACAAAGGTCCTTCAAACCCCTTATATTTCAGTAGAAATACAAGCTCTTATTTATACCTTAACAGATTTCACTAAGAAGCCCATCAACATATAGTAATAGTACTTATGTAGTAAGTATAGCAAAAATTATTAAAACAGCTACTATAAGGCACACTAATTTACAAGACTTTTTCATTTAATTTTCAGCCTTTAAAATATTATTTAACAATAACAATTTCCATATTTTATTAGAAGCAATGTTCTCAGTATATTATCCACCTTCCTATACCAACTTTAGGGGTAAATCCCCAAGGACTTAAACCTAATCATATCTAGCAGAAGAATGTCACTCAATTATAGAAAGAACCATTCATACTCTTACAATCATTTACTAAAAAACAAAAAAGGGGAAGAGGTTGTGTTTTATATCTTTCCAGAAGGAGCAATGCAGCCAATTCGGGTGCCAGAGTGTTACGTGTGTCACCGCAATGGACTCAGACAAGCTCCTGTGTCCCTTCACTCGAAAGGACTAAGTACTACCCTAATAACAGCAAAGCAGAGGAAGAAGAAAAACTGAAAGCTATGCAAGGGACTGAGGTGCCAACATAGAGCCATCTGAAGAAGTTAACAACTGAAGTGCAGCAGATTATGGAAAAGCAAGAAGTTGAAGCTACTTCTTCAACCATGTTCCTGCTCATGCTAGCATCTATTAGCTGCCAGTCTTCTGCAAAGTTTTACGAAGGCAAACAAAAGACTTTAAGTAAATATACAACAGGAACACCAGCAGCAAAAGAGACTTTCTTTCATTTAGTAGCTAAAAATATTAATATGTCCTTAGTTTTGATTTCTCTTATTGTTTTATTATTATTTAATAGCCATAGTTTTGCTCTTAACATTCAAGTTTTAAAAATGATAACATGTATATAATTTAATTTTGCATTGGCATTGTTTTAATATTAGAGCTTTGTTATTGATATTTAAATTTTACTTTTATTATTAGTAGCCTAAAAAACAGACATCAGTAGATTACATGGAGAGATTCAAGCTATTAATGATACAGGTTCTGCTCTGTTGCCTCCTAGCGAAGTGGCACAGAATATTTTTGATAAAATCCTAAGCCTTGTCTTTTCATAGATTACAATCATTTATCTGGTCTCTGTCAAATATTGTTATCCTTGCTCTCGTTATTCTCTGTTTAATTCCAGTCTGCTTCCAAACCATTGGATCCAGCATCCGGTCCCTGCAAATAGGACTACATGAACTTCGCTTAAAAGACAGAGAAGGGGGATCTGTGGGGAACGGGCTGTAAGCTGACACGGTCCTTGCACCTGTAGGGGCTAGCAAGGCTGGCACCTACCCGCACAGATTTCCCAGGCCTGTTTGGGTGGCAACTAATCAGTATAACGAGAGCAGCCCCTGCCTACAGAGCTTTCCCAGGGTTTGTTTATATGACTGCTATCAGTAGGATAAGAGCTACTTTCATGGCTTACCAAGAAATATGTATCCAACTAGTGAGATTTATTGTAACAAGAGACCTGTCCTTCAACTTATCCCTCCAGTAGTGATTTTAGAGAAACAAAGTATGTTTTCCTTGTGAGTGATTCCCTGCTTAGTGTCTTATGTATAAAAAGCACTGTATTACTAAAAAAAGTTGCCAGAGCTTCTCGAGAGTTCTGGACCTCCCGACCCCGCTGTTGTTTCTCTTGCTTTTATTTCTCTTATTCTTTCTATTTCTCAATTCCCACCTCCCTACCTCAGCCCGGTTCAATCGTCAGGCTGGACCTGACACCAGATTAGCCCTGGCTGATTTGGCTCAGTGGATAGAGCGTCGGCCTGCGGACTGGTTCGATTCCAGTCAAGGGCACGTGCCTGGGTTGTGGGCTCGATCCCCAGTAGGAGACGTTCGGGAGGCAGCCAATCAATGGTTCTCTCTCATCATTGATTGATGTTTCTATCTCTCTCTCCCTCTTCCTTCCTCTCTGAAATCAATAAAAATATATATATTAAAAAAATAACAATAACTACCAGATGAAAGAGGGACCCCCCTGAGAATCTCCAACACCCTATCACCTATGACTAGACGGTTAAACGGGGCATTCCCTTGTCTCCTGTTATCACGCTTGCCCCGGTAGCAGGGGTGGGGAATGTCGGGCCTGCGGGCTTCTGAGGCCTGAGAAATCATTTGGTCTGGCCTCCCGAGGCATCAGGGGTAAATTAATGAAAAGTTCGCAGGCTAATTTCCAAGTGGATAATACTGTATGGCCCGCGGATGATGTTATAAACATCCAGATGGCCCTGGGCAGGAAAAGGTTCCCCGCCCCTCCTCTACGGGAAGGGGCTGACCCCGTCCAATCGCCCTCACTGAGCTCCTGTAGGTACACGATGCCACAGGAACATTGGCTAGGACATTGAGCACCTGTAGTCTTAAACTCTTTAAAAAAAACAAAAAAACAAAACAGAAAGTGGCCCAAACGGTGTGGCTCAGTGGTTGAGCATCAACCTAGGAACCAGGAGGTCACGGTTCGATTCCCGGGCATGTGCCCTGACCGGGTTGCAGGCTCCATCCCCAGTAGGGGGCGTGCAGGAGGCAGCCGATCCATGATTCTCATCGTTGATGTTTCTCTCTCTCTCTCTCCCTCTCCCTTCCTCTTTGAAATCAATAAAATAGATTTTAAAAAGATTTTTTTTTAAAAGAAAAGAAACAGGAAGTGGAAGTCCCAAATAAGATACCTACACAGATACACTGAGTGGCCAGATGATGATGATCTCTGAACGCATAATAATCTGGCCACTCAGTATATATATTAGAGGCCCGGTGCACGAATTCGTGCATGGGTGGGGTCCGGCCAGCCTGGCCAGGGGGAGGAGACATGGGCAGTTGGCAGGCCTGCCTGCTGGTCGAACTCCTGGTCGAGGGGACAATTTGCATATGAGCCTTTTATTATATAGGATATACACTGAATGGCCAGATGATTATGCGTTCAGAGATCATCATCATCTGGCCACTCAGTGTAATGTCCTCGCTATCATGTGTGCACGTGTATCTGTGTGCGGCTTACCCATCCCTTTGTAAGGAGACCCCGCTGCCCATCTACCCGTGGGTCTTAGGGGAGCTCCCCGGAAAAGCTCAGCGGGATCTGAGCGTGACCGCGTCCCAGGCAGAATGTCCGTCACGGACAACACGCAGACGGCTGTCACCGGTGCACGCGGCCACCTCACTGAGCATCCACAGGCACGTAACGCCGCGGACACATCAGCCAGAAGGACACAGAGCCCGTGGCGCCTTAAACTCTTAGAGAAACGGTGTTTGCAGTCACCGGAGCTGGCGGTGGCCGGCTGCGCAGCCGTTACCTGACACGGCGAGCATCTTGGCCTCCAGCAACGCCGGGAGCTGGGCCTCGATCTCGTGCAGGCTCCTCCGCAGGGAGCCGCACAGCCTCTGGGTCCCGCACACCTGGGGGGGGGGGGGGGAGACACACACCTGAGTCCCCCTCGGGGACAACCGGGAAGGCAGCAGAGCGCGATCTCCCTGGGAAACGGGCGTGGGGAGGCCTTACCTTCGCGCCGATTTCTTTCAGGGACCAGCTGAGGGGTTCCACCCTTTCCTGGAGGCTGGAAGAACGAACGAAAGAGAGGGCCTTGGTCTCCTGGGCGTCGCCGTTCCGTCCCACCCCAGACCGGACACTCGGAGGCACTGGCCTCCTCGGCCCACTGGCTGCAGAACAGAAGGAAAGACGGTGCCAAATGGCCGCCCTCTGGCTGTGGAGTTCAGATACCGGCGGGAAACGGACTGCCCCTCCCGGATGAGGCTCTGCTTAGGCCAGTGGTCGGCAAACTCATCAGTCAACAGAGCCAAACATCAACAGCACAACGATTGACATTTCTTTGGAGAGCCACATTTTTAAACTTAAACTTCTTCTAACGCCACTTCTTCAACATAGACTCGCCCAGGCCGTGGTATTTTGTGGAAGAGCCACACTCAAGGGGCCAAAGAGCCGCATGTGGCTCGCGAGCCGCAGTTTGCCGGCCACGGGCTTAGGCCACCGTTAAGCTCCATCTACTGACAGGGGGCAGGAACACCCCAGGCATGCTCCTGGCGACAGAGGGTTAAAATTCACGTCCCTGCCCTGACTGGTTTGGCTCAGGGGATAGATCGTCGGCCTGCGGACTGAAGGGTCCCAGGTTCGATTCCGGTCAAGGGCATGTACCTTGGTTGCGGGCACATCCCCAGTAGGGGGTGTGCAGGAGGCAGCTGATCGATGTTTCTCTCCCATCGATGTTTCTAACTCTCTATCCCTCTCCCTTCCTCCCTGTAAAAAATCAATAAAATATATATATTTTTTAAATTCACATCCCTGCAACTACCTTCCAAACACGAAGGTCTACGCGGGATGGCGGTTCATAGGCAGGTCCTGAGCTGATCTGTTTGGGGACACAGTGCCATCCCACAAATCCGTGCCGAGCACCTGCTGTGTGTGGCAGTGGGGGGAGCTCACGGGAGATGCACGAATTTAAAGTAAATCCACCTACGCCCGGCCCACGTGGCTCAGTGGTTGAGCTTCGACCTAGGAACCAGGAGGTCGCGGTTCGATTCCCGGTCAGGGCACATGCCCGGGTGGCAGGCTCCATCCCCAGTAGGGGGCGTGCAGGAGGCAGCCGATCCATGAGTCTCTCTCATCATGGATGTTTCTCTCTCTCTCTCTCTCTCTCTCTCTCTCTCTCTCTCTCTCTCTCCTTCTCCCTTCCTCTCTGAAATCAATAAAAACATAGTTTTTAAAAAACAGGTGTTCCCAGCCACACTCAAAGACTGATTCACGCAGTAACAGGACAGGTGGGTAGTGGGTCCACGTAGGACCCTGGAACGTAGCTGACCCCCAGGGCAGCGTCTTCAGGGAGCCCCCAGGGTGCCAAGCACCACCGTCCAGGCTGACTCAACGCGTGGGTCTGGGCTCAGCTCCGGCTCTTTCCCAGGAAGAACATCAGCCTCCCTCCGAGACGCGGGCGGGAGCAGGGAGGCCGCGATGCGCATAATTGGCTGCGTTGTTTTCCCTCTGACCTGATTTGTATTTAATTTATGTAATTTATGCTATATGACGTCTTGCAGTAGATTTACCTGCCTAATTATGTTTTGCTCAGACTAATGTTCACATTCGTTGCATCCCTGGGGTAGACACGGAATGAACGCGGCGCGGGGGGGGGCGTGCGGGGCGGGCAGGGGAACCAGAATAATCCATGCCCCCTGCCAGTGGCTCGCAGGCTATTTTTAGCAGAACGCTATTAAACAAAATTTATTAAACAATATATTCCTATTGACTTCAGCAAGGGAGAGGGAGAGAGAGACAGACATATCAATGAGAAGAGAGAACCATGGATCGGCTGCCTCCCGCACGCCCCCTACCGGAGATCGAGCCCGCCACCCAGGCATGTGCCCTGACCGGGAATCGAACCGTGACCTCCTGGTTCATAGGTCAATGCTCAAGCACTGAGCCCCGCCAGCCGGCCGGGCAGGGGATCTGTTATGATTGAGGTGGGGTGTCTGGCCTACGACAGATTGATGTCACCTGGACCCCACTCACTCACTGGTCCTTCCGTCACACTGGGGTCCCCAAACCATGATTCCAGGAGCAGAAATACACATGGACAACCACCCAATTAGATGACTGAAATGTCTAGACACAAGAGTTACAAGCACTCCACCAGTTAAAATAAATCCCTGGCCCTAGCCGGTTTGGCTCAGTGGATAAGAGCGTCGGCCTGTGGACTGAAAGGTCCCGGGTTCGATTCCGGTCAAGGGCACATGCCTGGGTTGCGGGCTCGATCCCCAGTAGGGGGCGTGCAGGAGGCAGCCAGTCAATGATGCTCATCATGGATGTTTCCATCTCTCTCTCCCTCTCGCTTCCTCCCTGAAATCAATCAAAATATATTTTTAAAAAACAAACAAAAAAACAAATCCCTTGTTTCTCTCCAGCTTGCACGCTGCTGTGACAAATCCCTCGTCTCAGGTCAAATGACCCTGGGCCCTAGAAAGACACACATTGTCTCCATAGGGTGGCAGGTAACGGTTTAACACGCACCCCAGACCAAACTCACGCAACTGGGGATAATCGTGGGAATAATGATGGCGAACATTTACTGAGCGCCTCCTGTGTCCCAGCACGCTCCTGCACCCCTTACGCAGATTCGCGTTTTAAATTCTCATCACTCTTTGAGACAAGAAACTTCAAAGAGGGCTAGAGGGCCCTGGCTGGTGGCTCCGTTGGCTGGATGGTCATCTCCGTACACCAAAAAGGTTGCGGGTTCGATTCCCAGTCAGGGCACGTACCTCAGTTGTGGGTTCCATCCCTAGTAGAGGCGCAAACGGGAGGCAACAGATGGATGATTCTCTCTCATCACTGATGTGTCTCTCTCTCTCTCCCTCTCCCTTCCTCTCTGAAATCAATAAGAATGTATTTTTAAAAAAACAAAGAACTGCAGCTCCGTTTGGGAAATATCATACATGAGGGACAGCAGACAAAGCCCACCCACACACGGGCCCAGGGGAGCGATGGAAATGTCAGGAAGCCGCCAGTACCTCCTTATGGTCTCGGGAGGTCCTGCAGGGAGGGGGATCTGCCCGGCCAGGGCCAGGGTGTCCCTCGCCGCCTGGTGGACCTCCTGCAGCTCGCCTGGGGTCAGCCCGTCCAGCAGGGGGCGCAGGTCACAGTCCCGCCACCGGAGGAGCTGCTGCTGCAGGTCCATCTCCCTTCTCAGCTGCTGGTCCCGCGCTGCCAGCACAGACATCCGGGCCTGCAGGGCTTCCATTTCCTCCTGCGGGGAGGGGAGGGGCGAGTTCATGATGAGCCCTGTGCTGCTTTGGAGCTGGGTGTTCAGTCCAAGGCTCTTTCCAGAGCCAGGCTGCCTCTGATCCACGTTTCCTCACAGCCCCCCCATTCCTGCCTCCAGGCCCCCAGCCCCCCAGCCCTGCCTCCAGGCCTCCAGCCCCCCATTCCTGCCTCCAGCCCCCCATTCCTGCCTCCAGGCCCCCCATTCCTGCCTCCAGGCCTCCAGCCCCCCATTCCTGCCTCCAGGCCTCCCATTCCTGCCTCCAGGCCCCCAGCCCCCCATTCCTGCCTCCAGGCCCCCAGCCCCCCAGCCCTGCCTCCAGGCCTCCAGCCCCCCATTCCTGCCTCCAGGCCCCCAGCCCCCCATTCCTGCCTCCCGGCCCCCAGCCCCCATTCCTACCTCCATTCCCACAGGCCCCACATTCCTGCCTCCAAGCCCCCCATTCCTGCCTCCAGGTCCCCAGGGCCCCCATTCCTATCTCCAGGCCCCCCATTCCTGTCTCCAGGCCCCCAGCCCCCATTCCTACCTCCATTCCCACAGGCCCCACATTCCTGCCTCCAAGCCCCCCATTCCTGCCTCCAGGTCCCCAGGGCCCCCATTCCTGCCTCCATTCCCCCAGGCCCCGCATTCCTGCCTCCAGGCCCCCAGCCCCCATTCCTACCTCCATTCCCACAGGCCCCCCATTCCTACCTCCAGGCCCCCAGCCCCCATTCCTACCTCCATTCCCACAGGCCCCCCATTCCTACCTCCAGGCCCCCCATTCCTGCCTCCAGGCCCCCAGCCCCCATTCCTACCTCCATTCCCACAGGCCCCCCATTCCTACCTCCAGGCCCCCCATTCCTGCCTCCAGGCCTCCAGCCCCCTATTCCTGCCTCCAAGCCCCCCATTCCTGCCTCCAGGCCCCCAGCCCCCATTCCTACCTCCATTCCCACAGGCCCCCCATTCCTACCTCCAAGCCCCCCATTCCTGCCTCCAGGCCTCCAGCCCCCCATTCCTGCCTCCAGGCCCCCAGCCCCCCATTCCTGCCTCCAGGCCCCCCATTCCTGCCTCCAGGCCCCCAGCCCCCCATTCCTGCCTCCAGGCCCCCAGCCCCCCATTCCTGCCTCCAGGCCCCCCATTCCTGCCTCCAGGCCCCCAGCCCCCCATTCCTGCCTCCAGGCCTCCAGCCCCCCATTCCTGCCTCCAGGCCCCCAGCCCCCCATTCCTGCCTCCAGCCCCCCATTCCTGCCTCCAGGCCCCCAGCCCCTCATTCCTGCCTCCAGGCCCCCTGCCTCTGGGGGGCGTCCCACCGTCCAGAGCTCCTGATCGCCCTCCCCCTCCCCCTTAGCTCGGTGCTACCGCGGGGCTCCCAGCCCCTGGGTGACCCGTCCACCGCTCGGGGCCACCCGGAGCTCCCACGTGACGCCTGCCAGTCATTCCCAGAGCCTCTGCCTCGCCCAATCCCTACTTACAACCCACCTCCTGACCACTGCTACTCACAGTCCAACTCAACAGGAATGTCCCAAGCGATTTCTTCCTGCCTGGGAAGACCGCTCTGAAGGTCAGGCTGATAAGAGGTGACAAATCGGCCTGGCAGGCAGGGAGGCGCACGCAAAGGTAGTGAGCGCCATCAGAACGAGCCCGAGGCCGCGGGCCACAACCCCTCGTTTGTAACGAGGCTCCTGCGAGCCCAGCTGTCACCTCCCGCGTGTCTGCCCTTTGCACTCGCGGGGGACAACCCAGCGCTAATCGCCACCCACGCCAAGAACCGCTATGCTGCCTTTGGCCTAAATGGGTAAGGAAAAGGCCTCCTATTTCTTTTCTTTTTTTAAATATATTTTTACTGATTTCAGAGAGGAAGGGAGAGGGAGAGAGAGAGAGAGAGAAATATCCATGATGAGAGAGAATCATGGACCGGCTGCCTCCTGCATGCCCCCTACTGGGGATCGAGCCTGCCACCCGGGCATGTGCCCTGACCGGGAATCAATCATGACCTCCTGGTTCATAGGTCGACGCTCCATCACTGAGCCACGCCGGGCAGGCCTGCTCCCTGTTTCTTGAATATTCTTCCCCTGCTTACCTGCAGTTGCCGCTTTTCTTGAAGGAGCCGGTCTCGTCTGGGGACGGACGCGCACGGGAGGTCCTCAGCGGGGGGCTCCATGCGGAGGGGGGCCTGGGTGTCCTCACCGCCCGGCCTTAAAAATACAACAGGCGTGTTGGTACAGGTATGGGGAAGCTGGGGACCCTCGGGTGGAGAAGAATGTGAAGAGCAAGAGATTTCACAGGGGGGCCCCCAGCTGTCCTCCTCCTTAGGCGGGTCCCGGGGGCGAGGTCCCGAGAGTAAGTTTCTGCTTTTATGACCATCTGTCGGGGCTTTTGCTTTCCGGCGGAGCCAGCTTGCTAGTGTCGGACCCGCACCGCCCACCCCCCAGCCCCTGGCAGAACGCAGGTGGTTCTATGTGCTGATCCTGGAACACACGCCCGATTTTAAAGATTTAGTAAGAAAACCAAGAGTGCAAAATAGCTCACGGATGATACTTTTATGTTCCTTACATGTTGGAATAATAGTATTTTTTATGCATTGAGTTGAATTAAATATATTTTTTACATGCTTTTTGTTTGTTTGTTTTTTAATGCAGCTACTAGCCTGGCTGGCATGGCTCAGTGGTTGGAGCATCAACCTAGGAACCAGGAGGTCACGGTTCAATTCCCGGTCAGGGCACATGCCCCGGTTTCGGGCTCAATCCCCAGTAGGGGGCGTGCTGGAAGCAGCCGGTCATTGATTCCCTCTCATCATTAATGTTTCTATCTCTCTCCCCCTCTCCCTTCCTCTCTAAAACCAATAAAAATCTATTTAAAAAATAAATAAAAATAGCCCTAGCTGGTTTGGCTCAGTGGATAGAGCGTCAGCCTGTGAACTGAAAGGTCCCAGGTTCGATTCCCGGTCAGGGCACGTGCCCGGGTTGTGGGCTCCATCCCCAGTGTGGGGCGTGCAGGAGGCAGCTGGTCCATGATTCTCACTCATCGTGGATGTTTCTCTCTCTCTCTCTCTCTCCCTCTCCCTTCCTCTCTGAAATCAATAAAAATTTATTTTAAAAAATAAAAATAAAAATACTTTCGACTGAAAAAAGATGGACTGTTTCTGAGGCTTTACCGGAATCAGGAGAGAACAAAACCATCATCATCTATTGACGTCCGCATGAATGGACATGCTGACTCCTCCCGCCCCCCGAGTCTCGCCTGTTCACACAGCCCCTCGTGCTAGACTGTGAGCCTCGGGGGACAGTCCTGGGTCCCAGAGCCCAGCCCTGAGCAGGGTCTTAGCCAATATCTCTTGACGGATTTCATAAGTCCGGGTCCCAGAAAACCCAGAACTGGCTTATGATGGGCGCTGTGCTCCTGAGATCACGCCTCTGCACACGTCTATTTCCCGGCGTGCTCTGCGTGTGCAAACAGTAAGTTTCCTGAATTTCCTAAACAGGCACCATCGGGGCCGGGCGGGGAGCCATTGGAGGAAATCGGCATCTGATTGAAATCCGCGACGAGGAGCTACAGGTGGGTACCTGGGAATTCTCTGTTCTGGTTAATCACATTCATTACCTAACCCACCAGGGAGGCCCCCGTGGTTACCCACGCGCCTCCCGGTCTCTGAGGCTCTGACGCGGGTGCGGGAAGCGTCCCCAGCCGGCTGAGCGACGCCCCAGGACACACACGGCAGCTCCGTAATGAAGCCGGGGACAGGTTTCCGTCTTGCAGGCCTCAGTCCTCTGAGCCCCCCGCCTCTTCCTTCCACCGTGGTGTTCCCTTTGCGCTTCACAGTCTCAACGTGGCAATCCCCAATGTCGGCACAAACCAGCGGCCCTGCTCTCAGCGAACCAGGATGTGAAACCAGCCCGTCCCTGGGGCGAGAATCAAAGCAGGAGGGCGGGCCCTGGCCGGTTTGGCTCAGTGGATAGAGCACTGGCCTACGGATTGAAGAGTCCCGGGTTCGATTCCCGTCAAGGGCACATGCCCGGGTTGCAGGCTTGATCTCCAGTGGGGGGCATGCAGGAGGCAGCAGATCAATGGTTCTCTCTCATCATGGATGTGTCTACCTCCCTCTCCCTCTCCCTCCCTCTCTGAAATGAATAGCAATATGTATTTAAAAAGTAAAGCAGGAGGGGGGGATGTTAGAACAGCACTCGGGGTGCAGGGCACTCGGGGTGTCTTGGACCCCAGGTGCAGACCTGAGGTGGCTCGCAGGCCCCCATCTGGGACTGCCCACTGCTGCAAAAAAATGCTGCCCTTTCTACTTTTGTCTTTTTCCCCAATCATTTAAGGAGGAATAAAACCTGTTTGTAAAATAAGATCCCAGCCTGGCTGGTGCGGCTCAGTGGTTGAGCTTCGACCTATGAACCAAGAGGTCACAGTTCGATTCCCGGTCAGGCCACATGCCCAGGGTTGCGGGCTCCATCCCCAGTGCGGGGCGTGCAGGAGGCAGCCAATCAGTGACTCTCTCTCATTATTGATGTTTCTATCTCTCTGTCCCTCTCCCTTCTTCTCTGAGATCAATTAATTTGTTGGTTTTTTGGTTTTGGTTTTTTTGGTTGTTGTTAATCCTCAGCCGAGAATATTCCCTATTGATTTTTAGAGAGCGTGGAAGGGAGGGGAAGAGACGAGAGAGAGAAAAACATCCATGTGAGAGAGACACACCCACTGGTTGCCTTCTGGGGGATTGGGCCTGCAACTGAGGTACATGCCCTTGACCCGAATGGAACCCGTGACCCTTCCGTCCACAGGCTGACGCTCTATCCACTGAGCCACACTGGCCAGGGCCGAAGGCTGGTTTTCCTCCCTCGGCCAGCAGGACCGACCGTCTGACAGGCTAACAAGGACAGAAAACCGAGCTGCCCTCGACAAGAGGAAACCCACCCCCACCTTCTCCGAACCTTAACCCCCAGGCCCTGGCTCTGCCTGTCCAGGGCCTCGCCCTGTCGATTGGTGGAAAGGGCGTCTTAGGGGCGGGACCCACATGGGTCCCAACCAACAAAAGGGCGCTTCCGAGCCAAGGCAGCAGCAGGTCTCCCAGCTCACCCCTCCCAGCTCTCCCCTCCCAGGGCTGAGAGCGGGAGATGGGGGGGACGCAGAGAGGAGGTGGCCTCCCCTGCACTTACTGCTGAGCGGCCCGGCGCAGGGCGGCCTCGGCCTGGGCTCCCAGGTGGACCAGGAGGCTGCGGAGGGCCGGCTGCCTGGAGGGGAGCTGGAACCGAAGGCCGCTCTCCTCCTCTCCTTCCTCCAGGTCCTCCAATCTGTGCTTGAACGCCTCCGCTAGAAACGCAAAACGAAGAGAGAGCAGTGACGATCCATGCAACTCAGAGCGGACAGCCCAGGGCCTCCCAGCTCCACGCCCCGTGTCTGTCCACCCCAGCGGTCGGCAAACTCATGAGTCCACAGAGCCAAATACCCACAGCACAACGACTGAAATTTCTTTGGAGAGCCACATTTTTTAAACTTAAACTTCTTCTAACGCCACTTCTTCACAATAGACTCGCCCAGGCCGTGGTGTTTTGTGGAAGAGCCACACTCAAGGGGCCAAAGAGCCGCGTGTGGCTCGCGAGCCGCGGTTTGCCGACCACGGCCTCAGCAGGAAGCTGGGCCTGGATGTGGCGGCCGCACGGTGGATCCAAAGCAATAGGTTCCGGCGGCCCGGAGGGAAGGAGCAGCTCTCAGCGGAATGGACACAGAACAGCCTTGACTGTGAACCTGCGCCGCGTGGACGACTGGCGGGGGGCTCGGCTCTCCCGTCCCCACGCTGGGCACCCAATGGGAGCCGCACGCCCTCGCCCTGCAGCCTGGGCACCTCCGGCGCCTGTGGTTTGGACCCTCGAAGGTCAAGCTTCCATTCAACGTGAGAAAGAAGCCTGGTGTTGAGCCCTAGCAGGTCTGGCTCGGTGGCTAGAGCGTCAGCCTGAGGACCGACGGGTCCCGGGTTCGACTCCTCAGTTGCAGGCTCCTCCCCTACCAGGGAGGGCGCGTGCAGGAGGCAACCAGTCGATGTGTTCCTCTCACGTCGATGCTTCTCTCTGTCTTTCCCCCTCTCTTCCACTCTCGTTAAAAATCAACAGAAAAATATCCTTGGGCCCTAACCGGTGTGGCTCAGTGGAGAGAGCATCGGCCTGTGGACTGAAGGGTCCCGGGTTCGATTCCGGTCAAGGGCATGTACCTTGGTTGTGGGCACATCCCCAGTGGGGAGTGTACAGGAGGCGGCTGGTCGATGTTTCTCTCTCATCGATGTTTCTAACTCTCTGTCCCTCTCCCTTCCTCTCTGTAAAAAATCAATAAAATATTTTTTTTAAAAAAAGAAAAGAAAAATATCCTTGGGTGAGGATTAACAAAACAAAAAGAGACAAGTCCCCGGGGAAACAAAATCCACCACATGTCCCGGCAGCGATCGATGGGGTAGTGGTCACTTCCAAGCCGCCCGTGGGGACAGGACAGTCACCTCATCCAGAGCTCAGGGGCTGCACGGTCCTCTCTCCCCGCTAACAAGGAGCGTCCGCCGGGCCCTGTCGAGCCGGTCGGCGGTCACTTATTTCCCCGGGAGACAAGCGGGCGCGTGCTGTAAAGGTCAAGCGGAAAACTGTCCCTCCTGCTACATCACTGTCGTCAGCCCATAAAGGTCATCCCGCCCCACACGCCGCCGTATCTGCTGGGGAATGTCACGGCGTCCCTCTGCCCGCGGCTCGCTGGTCCCCGTCGCCTCTCCAAGGCGTTAGGCGAGGCACTCGGGGTGTTCCAGCCGCTGCTAGGAGACCTGGGACCTAATTTTATCACCCTGTCACCCCACACGTTTTTGTTCTTTATTGATTTTTACTGATGTCAGAGAGGAAAGGAGAGGGAGGGAGAGAGAGAAACATCCATGAAGAGGGAGAATCATGGATCGGCTGCCTCCCGCATGGCCCCCACTGGGGATCGAGTCCACACCCGGGCATGTGCTCAGCAGTTGAGCGTTGACCTAGGAACCAGGAGGTCCCAGTTCGATTCCCGGTCAGGGCACATGCCCGGGTTGCAGGCTCCATCCCTAGTGTGGGCTGTGCAGGAGGCAGCCGATCCATGACTCTCTCTCATCATTGATGTTTCTATCTCTCTCTCCCTCTCCCTTCCTCTCTGAAATCAGTAAAAAAATTAATAATAATAACTAGTCTATTGTCACCGAGCGGAATGTCTAGAAGAAGTGAATGCTCAGTTCATCTGGGGGCAGACGGCCGATCTGGGCGGGAAGGGAGTGAGAAATGGAACATTCTGGAAAAGAAGGAACAGCCGATCAACAAACCAAACTCACCCTTATCGTAATCCTCCTCCTCCACTGCCTTTTCCTGGAGCTTCTGAAGCTTCCGTCTTAAGGCGTTCACCTGGGTTGTTTTGGGGGAGAGAGAAGGAAAACCAAATGATAACGGCATTCGAGCCAGCTTGCTCTCCTAAAGCTGCGAGCGTTCAGAAACTACTGCAAAACCGGACGTCTTTATCCTCCTGGAAAAAAGGAACCACGAATGTACATTTTTCCCAACGCCAGATGAATTCCTTCCCGACACCAAAAAAAAAAAAAAAAAAATGGTATATAAAGAAAAAGTACCCTAACTGGTTTGGCTCAGTGGATAGAGCGTCGGCCTGTGGACTGAAGGGCCCCAGGTTCGATTCCAGTCAAGGGCATGTACCTTGGTTGTGGGCACATCCCCAGTGGGGGGTGTGCAGGAGGCAGCTGATCGATGTTTCTCTCATTGATGTTTCTATTCCTCTCCCTCTCCCTTCCTCTTTGTAAAAAAATCAATAAAATATATTTTAAAAAGAAAGAAAAATTGTCATGAGAGCACAAACTCCATAGAGTTAAAGTATCATTTTAGACAAAAACTACCCCCGGTGCCCTTCGCTACATGAAACATGCATTAATGAAAAGGACACAAACGTCCTGACCTGACCAGTCTCCGTTCTAAAAAAAAATCAGATTAAAATTAGGAAGGTGGCCCGGCCGGCGTGGCTCAGGGGTTGAGCATCGACCTAGGAACCAGGAGGTCACGGTTCGATCCCCGGTCAGGGCACAGGCCCGGGGTTGCGGGCTGGATCCCCAGTAGGGGGCGCATGCAGGAGGCAGCCGCTCCATGCTTTTCCCTCATCATGGATGTCTCCCTCTCTCCCTCCCCCTTCCTCTCGGAAATCAATAAAAATATATTTTTTAAAAATCGTCACTGGGCGTGGCGAGTGCTGTCACAGGGACGTGTCCAAAGTGTTTGGGGAACAGAATGGAGGGGGGGGGGGGACTCGTTGGGTGCAGAGAGGGCAGGAAATGTCACACGGGGAAATGGCTTCGGAGCCCCCCCGCCCCCCAAAGGATAAACAGGCGCCCGGCAGGTGGGAAGGTGTAGGAAGGAAATTCCAGGCAGAGGCAAAGCTGTGAGCAAAGGCCGGAGGCACGACTGCCCGGGGTCTGCCGACAGGAAGCAGCGCCAGATGGCCCTGCAGGAGGAAGGCACCCCCGGGCGGGCGGGTGGGCGGGCTGGGGCGGGAGGGAAGGCCGCGATGGTCAGGATAAGGAACGGGGACGCTGTCCCCAGGAGCAAGGAGCCCCAAAGGCTCTGAACCCAGGACTCACCCTCTCCCGCCACCGCCCAGGGACACGGCTCTGCTGGCCATGCGGCGGGTGAACTGGAGGAAGGTAATATGTCAGGAATCTCTTGCAAGCCTGGTCGCTGTGCCTCAGCGGTTGCACGTCAATCCATGAACCAGGAGGTCACACGGTTCAATTCCCGGTCAAGAGCCAATGCTCGGGCTGCGGGCTCGATCCCCAGTGTGGGCCGTGCAGGAGGCAGCCCATCAGTGGTTCTCTCTCATCATGGATGTTTCTCTCTCTCTTTCCCTCTCCCTTCCTCTCTGAAGTCAATTTTTAAAAATAAAAATAAATAAATAAAAAGAACAAGGAAGCTGAGGGCCTCAGGGGTTTAATGACGGGAAATGCCCTCTGGCAGGCAGATCCCACGGTAGGAGGGTGGCGCCCAACACAGGCATCACCACTCTATAACTCTCAGCCCCCACACGGCCGGCTCCATCCGCCTACTCCCGGCCCGGCCCCTCTCACTGGCTGTTTCCTGTTTCGTAGCAGAGCTGGGCTGCACTAAGCATGCATCCCCAAGGCCTGGATCGGCAGGGGAGCCCTCGGCTCAACAGACAGCAAATCTGAGCTCCTCCGTGACAGAGAAGCGGAAAGGAGAACAGATCTGGTTCCGAGGGAAAAGGAGAAGCAGGAGGCAGGCGTGCAGCAGCGTCTCCTGCAGCTGCGGGGGGAAGTCGGTCCACCCCAGAACCCCCCCGCTGCCTGCCCTCTGCCCGGAGCTCATCGGAGCCTGTGACCCGGGGCCCGGGGCCGGGGACACCCACCTCCAGCCGTCTGCGGTCGCTGAGCAGACACCCCTGCAGCAGGGGCTCGCACTTCCGGAGCAGCGGGTCCCAGCGGCCAGCAGCCCCCTCGCACCCCGGGGGATCCGGGGAGCAGGAGGAGGTGGCGTCTGCGTCCAATACAGAAAGTGGCTCACCCTCCAGCGGGGGGCCGCCCGCCGGGGTCCAGGCGGAGTCCGCGGGGCCCTGAGCTGCCTTGAGACCAAACGGGGGAGAGAGACGTCCAGGGTCCTGGCGGGGCCCATCCGGGCTGGCGGCTCTGGCCCCCGTGTCCTCGGCCTCCCTGGCAGGCGGGCAGCCCTCCGCTTCTCCACGTTCCCCCGCCGAACTGAGCGAGAGCCGGATGAAGCTGAAGCTGGAGGTGAAGGCCGCGGGAGGGCCGGCGGGGGCCGAGGGGACCTCGGGGCCACTCGCCTCCTCTGGGGCCGGCCGGCCTTCTGTCCGGGTGCCTCTTGCTCCTTCCCCGCAGGTGGCATCCCGGCGAGGACCTGGGGCCTCAGGACGGTCCATGGGTGGGCGCTGCCCCCCGACACCCAGCGTCCCCAGGGCCGCACCACCTGGGCAGCCCGCCGGGCAATCCGGTGCCAGCTCCGAACTGAACCCCAGAGAAGCCTGGGGTCCCTCTCGCCGGGGTCTGCACTGGGCCTCGGGGGCCCCCAGGGGCGAGAGTCGAGGCTGCTGTGCTGGTGGGAAGTGGGCTCCCAGCCTCGGGGCCTCGCCTCGGGCCTCCAGGGTCAAGGCCACGCTGTCTGGCCCTGGACGCAAACTGATGGGGCTCCTCGCCACACGCCCCGCCCCGGGCCCGGGACGAGGCGCCCAGGGCAGCGGAGAGGAACCTGAGCCGGGGCCCGGCCGCGCTTCTCATGTAGCCGGTGTCCGTGCCAGCCGCCGATTCGGAAAAGATGCCGCCGCAGGTGGCAAGCAATCCTGGTGGCCTGGGGAGAGAGGAAACAGCGCGTGAAACCTCAGATCTCGCCCGGCCGGCGTGGCTCCGTGGTTGAGCGTCGACCTACGAACCAGGAGGTCAGGGTTCGATTCCCGGTCAGGGCACATGCCCGGGTTGCGGGCTCCATCCCCAGTCGGAGGGACGTGCAGGAGGCGGCAGCCGATCCATGATTCTCTCTCATCATGGTTGTTTCTCTCTCGCTCTCCCTCTCCCTTCCTCTCTGACATCAATAAAAATATACTTAAAAGTAAATAAATAAACCTCAGACCCCCCCGGGCTCCGCGGGAACTGGGTTGGAGGACACCCCTAGGTTTGGAGGTCAGCTCAGCTCTGGGTGCATCTGAGATGCGGGCTCGGGACTCGGGGTCACCCCCGTACGGAGGTTCTGATGATCCGGGGAAGGTAACCGCGCTTCTGCTCCGCAGAGCAGCTGGCCCCGCGGTGAGGGGCGGTGAGGGAGGCCAACACGCCAGCTGGCACGCGGAGCCACCCCCTCGGCAGCTCCCCGGACCCGCCAGCACCCTGCCTGCTGGCCTTTTAGGCGCATCAGCACTTCCCCGCCGGCGTCGGCCCAGAAAGCAGGTGCCCTGAAACGGACGCCGGCGAACCCTCCAAATGCGACCCGATCGCTTCCTCCAGCTCCTCGGAGAGCCACGGGGACGTTGTCATTGTCTGAGCGACCCGCGTCCCCGCGTGCCGGCGGACCGTGGACAGCGGGCGGTGGCCTGCTGGGCGCCCCTCGGCTCCTCTCACCCTGGGTGACAGAAGCCTGCCGGCTGTGTCCCCAAAACGGGGGGCCGTGCTCCCCGCCGGGCGAGGCACCAGGAACAGAAACAATGAAACGGCCGACGCCGCACAGAAGCGGGAAAGCAGACGCGGCCACCTCATTGCCTGGTTCGCACGGCACAGCCGGGACGCTCCAAATGAAAGTTTACATTAAAAACATGCACGCGCACACATGCACACACGTGCCCTCACGCATGCACACACGATGTGTGGCCTGTACTCGGCAGCAGGAAGGGGCCTGGGCTCCGGACACAGAAGGCCTGCGTTTCACACGTGGCTCGGCCGCTTGGAGCGAACGCGGGTGAGGGGCCCCCCTCTGCCGCCTGCGTTGTCATCTGTGCAGCGGGACCCCCCCCCACGGCCCTGCGGGAGGCCAGACGGCAGGATGCATGTGGCCGCTCTGCCCCACGCCTGGCACAGTCACCATGCAAGCCGTGTCTGTTTTCCAGGCAGAAGCTGAGACCAGAGGATCGTCCTGAACAAAGGCACCTGGACACGGCCCAGAGGTCACGGCCAAGGGGAGCCAGAGCAGCCTCAGCTGAGACTCGACGCAGCTTCTGTACTGAGGGGGCTCCCGGGGCCAGCAGGGATGTACACACACACGCGCACACACGCACACCACATGTACACACATCCATATACCACACACACACACATATACATACATGCGTACATGTATTTACACACGCACATATACCACACTTGTGCACACACCACTCTTGTGTACATGTGTGCGCGTGCACATCATGTGTGTACACATATATCACACATGTGTGTGCGTACATTTACACGTATGCATATGCCGCACATATATGCACATCACATGTGTACACGTATGTGTGTACGTGTACATATACTTACATACATGTGTGCGTACCATGCATACACAGGGTGTACATACACACAGGGAGAGCGTCCAGCAGCATGTCACATGACCTGCAACCCATGCCCCCTGTTGGCCGATCCCTGACCAGCTCTCGCCCGATGCCTGTTCCCTCTCCGTGTCCGGCCCGGGCCCCCTCCAGGGAGGACTTGGCGACAGCAGGTCCCCACGCCACGCGCAAGGGGTCGCTCCCAGGCCTCCGCGCAGCCCCTCCCCGGCGCTGCTCCTGCTCACAAACGACTGTCTCTCTCTCTCCACGGAAAGAGCTACGCAAAAACCTGGCCGCCATCTGAGCGCCCCGGGGGTGCGGGAGCAGCCGAGGGCTGCGCCCCAGCCGGCGTCGCTCATGAATGTTTTAGCGGCGCCTGATCAAATATGGATGAACCAGAGGAGCCCTCTCCGGGGCTGTTCTTCCCAAACAACCGAGCCACGGGCGTGTCTGCCCTGTTTTCACAGCGGAGAGCGGCCCCTCAGCTTTCCCGGCCGGGGGCGGGGGGGGGGTCCCCGAGACTCTAGGGCCTAGAGAGCCTGTGCTGAGCACGTCCATAGCGCCTCCTCTCGCACATCCCCCATCTCATAGCTGCTGACAGGCTGACATCAAACGTCTCCACAACGTGGAGCCCCCTGCCCTGCCAGCAGACCGAAGAGCCCCCCCACCTCCAGCCGCTCCCCCGCTTTCCTGGGCCAAGGAGGGTGGACGTAAACACCATGGTCCCGTCCCCTCCTCTCTGAGTCCGGGCTGGCCGGCCCTCGCGGTTAGCAGCCTTTATCAGGTGAGACCCAGCCAAGGTGGTACCTGTCAGCCCTCACCACCTCCTTCCATCCCGCCTTCCTGAGCGGACACCGAAGTCGCCCCAGCGCGTGGGGTGTTCGCAGATCAGCCCCGAGTCACTGCGCCGATGGACTCATCTCACCCGACCCGTAGGAGGCTGACCAGCTCGGTACTCAGGGGCAGGGTCTGGTCACGCAAAGGAGGGCTGGGTTGTCTGGATTCTGTCCATCCCGTCGGGGCGATCCGGAGCAAATCACAACGCCTGTCCGTGCCTCAGTTTGCTCATCTATACAATGGGCACAGGCCCCCTCCCCTGGACGACTGGTCTCAAGACACAGCAGAATCACTGGCATGGGTTTCCAAAAGCCCATCACAGCTTGTGGCCAGTGGCGATAGCCTCTCAATAACATTTTTTAAAAATATATTTTATTGATTTTTTTACAGAGAGGAAGGGAGAGGGATAGAGAGTTAGAAACATCGATGAGAGAGAAACATGAATCAGCTGCCTCTTGCACACACCCCACTGGGGATGTGCCCGCAACCAAGGTACATGCCCTTGACCGGAATCGAACCTGGGACCCTTGAGTCCACAGGCGGACGCTCTATCCACTGAGCCAAACCAGTCAGGGCCTCAATAACATTTTTGTTTCTCTTCCGAGTTCTTGGGGCTCCTGAAGTCACGACTGTGTTCTGGGAACATCAGGGAATTGTCCTGGACAGTCTTTTAAAGGAGAAGGAGCTGGCCCTCGCTGGCGTGGCTCTGAGGTTGAGCGTCGGCCTGCGGACGGAAGGGTCCTGGCTTCCATTCTGGTCAAGGGCACGTGCCCAGGTTGTGGACTCGATCCCCTGTGGGGGGGGGGGGGCGTGCAGGAGGCAGCCGATCAGTGCGACTCTCTCATCATTGATGTTTCTATCTCTCTCTCCACCCCCCCCCTTCCTCTCTAACTAAAAATCAATAAAAACGTATTTTTAAAAATTTAAAAAAAAAGTGTCCGGAGGACTAAAGGCCAGTATGAGTGACACCTTTTTATAAATACGCTAAGGCCGTGGTCGGCAAACTCACTGATCAACAGAGCCAAATATCAACAGCACAACAATTGACATTTCTTTGGAGAGCCACATTTTTTAAACTTAAACTTCTTCTAACGCCACTTCTTCAACATAGACTCGCCCAGGCCGTGGCGTTTTGTGGAAGAGCCACACTCCAGGGGCCACAGAGCCGCCTGTGGCTCGCGAGCCGCGGTTTGCCGACCACGGGGTCAGGGCACGGTGGCAGCAGGTAAGAGAGAAGGCGAGGCAGAAGGACCGAGCTCCAAGGCTCAGCCCTCACCTCCATGAGAGGAGATGGTCTTCGGGTCGGAGAGGGTAGTGGTAACATAACGGAGGGGAAATCGAAGCCGACGCGAGGCAGCGAGACAGAATGAGGACACCTGGCAGCCTCGACCAAGTTCGTGTCCCCAAACGGGGTCAGATGAAGCGTGACTCCGGGCGAAAGGAACTCGGGGCCGTGATCACGAACACACGCTCCGGGGGCTCTGAGAAACAGGGTCCTGGCAAGCGCTTCTGTTTCGAGGAGGGAGAAGCCGTCGGCCAGATGTACATCCCCGACGCCAGGCTACATGAACGCTGACCCCAGCACGTGATCAGCAAGGGGAGGGATTTCCAAATCGGGCCAACTCCGGGGCAAGAGAATGGAATCAAGGCCCGCTGAAGTGGACAGAGCTGAGAAGTTGGGGGAGAGCCAGGCCGGCGTGGCTCAGTGGTGGAGCGTCGACCCGGGAACCAGGAGGTCACGGTTCGATTCCCGGTCAGGGCACAGGCCTGGGTTTCGGGCTCAATCCCCAATGTGGGGCGTGTAGGAGGCACCTGATCCATGATTCTCTCTCATCACTGATGTTTCTATCTCTCTCTCCCTCTCTTCCTCTCTGAAATCAATAAAACTTTTTTTTTTTTTTAACAAGGTGACTATGCTGTTCCTAGAACTCGGTGAGGCGTCCCTCACAACAGAGGACGGTCAAGGCCCCCCCCCAACACCAACAGACTCAGGATCTGGGCTGCCTTCCCAACCGGACCCACTGAACTGCTGATTTTTAAGAGAGAAGGCATTTTGCATGAACGCGTTAACCCAGTGGTCGGCAAACAGCGGCTCGCGAGCCACAGGCGGCTCTTTGGCCCCTGGCGTGTGGCTCTTCCACAAAATGCCACGTGCGGGCGCGCACGGACGGTGCGATTGAAACTTCGTGGCCCGTGCGCAGACGTCGGTTTGCGGCCTGGGCGAGTCTTATTTTGAAGAAGTGGCGTGAGAACACTCGAGGGGCCCAAGAGCCGCATGTGGCTCGCGAGCCGCGGTTTGCCGACCACTGCGTGAACCTACGGCCAGTGAGAACGGCGGACGGGATTTACGGAAGCGGAAAGCACTCTGGTCCTAACTCCGGGAGGAAGCGCACAGCCCAGGGAAGTTCAAACGGCGATCGCTCTGCCTTGTCACACAGCGGCGGGTCCCAGGAGCAGGATGACTTAAGTCCCCGCGGCGTAGCAGGGACGGAGGGACAGGAGGGGACGGGGAAAGGCGATTGAAACCCTGGTTGGCCCATTTCAAGAGAGGCCCACTCCGAAGGGGGCAGGCTGCGCAGCTCCAGGGCGCAAATGCACCGTTTCTTCCCAACACCCCCTTGGCAACCAATGGGCCGTCCCAGGTTCCCCGGGGCCAGAAGGAGACCTCCGTGGGCCTTGACGTGAGTGGTGACCGTCTCACCAACTGCTCTCCTCCTCCTCTGAGGGGGCACGAGGCCCCACTTGCTCTGTAAGCGCTTCCTTCCGGGTGGGAGCCGTGCCAGGCCACCCGGGCGGGGGAGCCAGCTGGTCTACCCACGGTGGGGGACCTGCTTTCAGCTGCATGTTTTTGAAGGACTTGCCTGGAAAGGCATAAACAATTAAATACAAGTCCCAGGCCCTCACCGGTGTGGCTCAGTGGATAGAGCGTCGGCCTGCGGACTCAAGGGTCCCAGGCTCGATTCTGGTTAAGGGCATGTACCTTGGTTGCGGGCACATCCCCAGTAGGAGGTGTGTAGGAGGCAGCTGATGGATGTTTCTCTCTCATCGATGTTTCTAACTCTCTATCCCTCTCCCTTCCTCTCCGTAAAAAATCAATAAAATATATTTTTAAAAAATAAATACAAGTCCCAGGACGCCCAGAGGGTCAGGGTACAGCCGTTTTGAGTTTGGAAGAACTATAGCATCTCTGAGAATGCTCGGTAACCTGAGCCCCCCTCCCCCCCCCCCACTTCTCCGGAGCTAGCCCTGAGCCCTCCCTCCAGATTCTCGGGTTCCCATCACCCCTGGGAGCCCATGAGGACTGAGCCAAGATGAAAGCCTTCTAGTCCCCCCGAGAGCATTTTACTTCACGCTTCAAGCTGGCAGTGCCACGCACGTGTTGCCATCTGAAGGTCCTGTAGGGAAAGGGGCGGGGCATGGAGGGTGGGCAGGTGCCCAGCCTGTGTCTGGTATAATATACTGCTACTTGTAAAAAAAAAAATAAAAGTAGCGTTTCTATGTAATGCTAAAGAACATAATGAGATTAGATAGTTGCTAAGCGCTTGCAGACACCGATTGTCATATTTTATTTATGCAGCGATGAGAAGTTCACAGAGCCCTTTCATTCGATTAGCTCCAGAATCTGCCATCTTCCTCTCAGAATTCCATCTGCCTCGCCTTATTAGCCCAGTCGTTAAATCTTTCCCTGGAGAGATTAATCCAGCACATTTTTCCCCCCCTCTTGGAGCCAAAAGCTACATGATTCAGGATGGCAGACACCCTACAAGATACCAGGACAATTCGTAATGTCTTTTGCTTTAATGTGATGGGAAAGGCTTGGGGGTTGCAGAGAGCAATACACTCAACCCGAGTGGCCAGGGTCATGTGGGCACTAAAAAATAAGAATCATGCCCGGCCGCGTGGCTCAGCGGTTAAGCGTCGACCTATGAACCAGGAGGTTATGGTTCGATTCCCCGTCGTGCCCGGGTTGAGGGCTCCATCCCCAGTGTGGGGCGTGCAGGAGGCAGCCGATCCATGATTCTCTCTCATCGTTCATGTTTCTATCTCTCTCCTTTTCCCTTCCTCTTTGAGATCAATAAAAATATATTTTTTGAAATACTCACTAGCCCTAACTGGTTTGGCTCAGTGGATAGAGCTTGGGCCTGCGGACTGAAAGGTCCCGGGTTCGATTCCGGTCAAGGGCATGTACCTTGGTTGCAGGCACATCCCCAGTGGGGGGGTGTGCAGGAGGCAGCTGATGGATGTTTCTCTCCCATCTATGTTTCTAACTCTCTATCCCTCTCCCTTCCTCTCTGTTAAAAAAAAAT